>NC_088343.1:18012500-18292500 GCF_036884655.1 Musa acuminata AAA Group | reverse complement strand
CAAGCAAAGACTCTAGCCTATGAGGCTGTGAATCCCTCCTATTTATAGAGATCCCGTGTCAAAACCCTAATGGGTCCTTTCCCTAGTGGGTATTGGATCTGCATCCAATAAGACAAGGGCTCCGTCGGATATCTCATATCCGAACCTCTACTCATCGCAATGCCTACCATATGTGTGTGACCCTCTAGGCCCAATATCGAGCTGGCCGTGAGTCATACCTGTCAGAACTCCTTCTAACTAAGTGAATTATTATCTCTGTAATAATTCACTCGACTCATCGACTACGGAAGTACTAGGCCACTACGCTGTAGTCCCCAGACGATACAGGGGAATCCAATCCATTGGACCTGTCTGTCCTCAGTTACCATGTACCTATAGTCCCTCATCCATCTAATATCCCAGAGACCGTATATCGAGCATGGTGCTGTCAGACCCATACGGTTTCTACTTGAGTCTCGCTCTAATCGGATTCTCCCGGAGAACTCTTTCTCTCTCAACCCGAATGACCCTGGCCAGGGATTTGTCTGAGCAAGAACACATGGGATATTCCTCTCATGATACCGAGAGTGGATGATCCTCTATCGACACTCAATAGCCCTCGTAAGGTCGACTACCACTCCCAATGACCAGCTGTACTAGATCTGGGAACAGCCAAACCTATAAGTCTGGTATCAAAGAGTGGAGCACTCATACAGGACATCCTTGGTGTCTCAAGTCTAAGAACCAGATACACCACTAGGACTACGGAATCGTTGTCTGACAATAAGGCATCATCAACCATCCAGCATTCCGTAAGCGGATCAATCAGTGAACTCATTCTCCAATGAGCACCTGTACTGTATCCCTAGTGTCCCTACACGAGCAGCTATGAGACCAGCTGCATCCATCATATGGACGGGTATACAGCACACCAGTCTATCCGGTTATCACGATGTCCCTCTCGAGTAACCTATGACCGGGATTATTTAGGATATGTGTTTAAAGGTGAATCGATCTCATTATTGTGATCTCATCACGATCCGATTCCCATTGCACAAATCCAAGGACATCACAATATATATATGCATTTATGCAATAGTTATAAAGTGATATACGCCAAAATATAATAAGCAAAAAGATTCTGTATCAAGTCACACGTGCCATCACTCACGTGATTGGCTTGCTGGGCACCTATGACTAGCAATCTCCCACTTGACCTAAAGCCAATCACCTATGTGTCTGATCCCCATCAGACTCCTGTGACGCTCAAAGACAAAATGAGACAACGGCTTTGTCAGTGGATCTGCAATGTTATCTTCGGATGGAACTCTTTCCACTACTACATCTCCTCGGGTTACGATCTCTCTTATAAGCTGGAACCTCCTCAGAACACTTCTGATGAGACCCGGGTTCCCTTATTTGAGTAATCACCCCATAGTTGTCGCAATATAAGGAAGTCGACTTGTCGCTATCTGTATCGACTCCCAAATCTGTGATGAACTTCTTCACCCAGACTCCCTCCTTTGCTGCATCTAATGCGGCAATGTACTCCGCCTCTGTGGTCGAGTCAGCAGTGGTATCTTGCTTGGAACTCTTCCAGCACACTGCTCCTCCATTCAAGGTGTACACATACCCTGAATTCGACTTGTTATCATCGACATCAGACTAAAAACTTGAGTCAGTGTAGCCTTCAACCTTAAGGCTATTACCTCCATATACTAGTAAAAGATCCTAAGTGCTTCTCAAGTACTTAAGGATACACTTTACTGCTTTCCAGTGCTCCAAGCCTGGATCCGCCTGATACCTGCTCGTGACACTCAGAGCATGCGCTATATCAGGCCTAGTACATAGCATGGCATACATGATAGACCCTATTGCTGAGGCATAAGGTATCATATCCATGTTCGCCCTTTCTTCTGGAGTCTTTGGGGACATACTCGTAGAAAGCGATATCCCATGTCTCATCGGTATGAGACCTCTTTTGGAATTTTCCATGCCAAACCTTTTGACAATAGTTTCTATGTACCTGGACTGGGACAAGCCAAGCATCCTTTTGGATCTATCTCTATAGATTCTAATCCCCAAGATATAAGATGCTTCTCCTAAGTCCTTCATGGAGAAGTGTCTAGATAACCAAGCCTTTATTGTGGATAGCATTCCTATGTCATTCCCAATGATGAGGATGTCATCCACATATAACACCAAAAAGCTAATAGCGCTCCCACTTACCTTCCTGTACACACAAGGCTCATCTTCGTTCTTAACGAAGTCATAAGATCTGATGGACTCATCAAATCTTATGTTCCAACTTCGGGAAGCTTGCTTTAGTCCATAAATGGATTTAAGCAACCTACACACCTTATTTGGGCAGTTCTTGGACACGAATCCCTCAGGTTGCATCATATACACCTCCTCCTCGAGGTTCCCATTGAGGAATACGGTTTTCACATCCATCTGCCAGATCTCATAATCATAGTGTGCTGCAATAGCCAATAGAATTCTGATGGATTTTAGCATTGCTACGGGTGAGAAAGTTTCGTCGTAGTCAACACCTTGCCTTTGACGATACCCCTTAGCCACTAGCCTTACTTTATAGGTCTCTACCTTTCCATCTACTCCGATCTTTTTCTTAAAGATCCATTTGCAATCGATGGGTACAATACCTTCGGGCGCATCAACTAGGTTTCAAACCTTATTGGAGTACATAGAATCCATCTCAGAATTCATGGCTTCTTGCCACTTCCCAGAGTCTATACTCATAATAGCCTCCTCGTAGGTCTGAGGATCAATATCCTCAGCATCCTCTCCTATAATATGTTCCACATATCTCTCAGGAGGATGAGATACTCTATCAGACCTGCGTAAAGTTGAAACTTGTGTATTAGATACCTGAACAGACTCGGGCTGTAGAGTGGTGCTTGAGCTTGGTTCTCCAACCTCGCTCAATTCTATCATTCTCCCACTGTCTCCGTCAAGAATGTGTTCCTTCTCAAGGAACACTGCTCTCTTAGCTACAAAGACCTTTTGGTCCTCGAGATGATAGAAGTAATACCCACAAGTTTCCTTGGGGTATCCCACAAATTTACATCGCCCTGTCCTTGATTCTAACTTATCGGGGTTGTGTCTTTTAACATGGGCAGAGCAGCCCCAAATCTTAACTACTTTAAGATCAGGCTTCTTCCCTTTCCATATCTCATATGGTGTAGACACCACCGACTTAGTTGGAACTCTGTTCAGAAGGTAAGCTGCGGTTTCTAGGGCATATCCCCAGAATGAGATGGGTAGGTCAGCGAAACTCATCATGGACCGTACCATATCTAATAATGTACGATTTCTCCTTTCAGAGACACCATTGAGCTGAGGTGTATAAGGAGGTGTCCATTGGGATAATATCCCATGGTCCTTGAGGAACTGAGTAAACTCTGTACTTAAGTATTCACCTCCTCGATCTGATCGAAGAGTTTTGATACTCTTTCCAGTTTGGTTCTCCACCTCATTCTTATACTCTCTGAATTTCTCAAAGGCCTCGGACTTGTACTTCATTAAGTACACATATCCATACCTTGAGAAATCATCAGTAAATGTAATGAAGTAGGAGTAACCTCCAATGGCATGAGTTGACATGGGTCCACATACATCACTATGTATGAGTTCCAACAACTCAGTGGCTCTCTCTCCAGTTCCACTAAATGGAGAGTTGGTCAGTTTTCCACGAATGCAAGGCTCACACGTTGCATATGACACATAGTCGAATGGATCTAGATATCCATCATTTAGCAACTTTTGAATCCTTCTTTCATGGATGTGACCTAGCCTACAATGCCACAGGTATGCACTGTTCAACTCATCTCGTTTCCTTTTGGACATATTTATATTCATGATATGTGGAGTGGTGTCTAACATAAATAAACCATTATACAATGTTCCTTTCGTGATGATCTTATCATCTAATAATATCGAACAACCATTGTTCTCAAAAACAAATTTATATCCACTAACTGTTAAACATGAAATGGAGATAATGTTTTTGATAATAGAAGGAACAAAATAACATGCATCTAATGCAATAAAAGCTCCACTAGGCAGATGTAGGGCGACCTCGCCAACAGCTAAAACAGCAACTTTTGCTCCATTACCCATCTTGAGGTCCATCTCGCCTCTCTCTAGTCTCCTAGGCCTTGCCAGAACCTGCAACGAATTACATATATGATAAGCACTACCGGTATCTAATACCCATGTGTTATCATAAGAGTCTGACAAATGGAGACCGATCATGAATGTACCTGAAGCTTCATCAAGCTTTTGTTTCGCCCTTTCTGCAAGGTACTCTTTGCAGTTTCTCTTCCAGTGCCCATCTTTACCACAGTGGAAGCACTGGCCTTTGTCCTTTGTTGGGTCTTTCTTAGCAACCTTTGCTTTACCTTGTTTGCCCTTGCCCTTTCGCTTCTTAAGGGACCTTTCTGCTTTCCTTTTCTTTCTGGTCTCACCAGTGTAGAGAACTGGCTTCTCTTTCTTAATAGTACTCTCTGCCTCCCTCAACATATTGAGGAGCTCTGGGAGAGTCACCTCAAGCTTGTTCATATTAAAGTTCATTATGAACTGTGAAAAGGAATCTGGTAGGGACTGAAGCACAATGTCCACACACAAGTTATCCTCTAGGACCATTCCTAGACCTGTGAGTTTCTCTATCCACTCAATGATCTTTAGGACATGGTTCTGAACCGGTGTCCCCTCAGTCATCCTAGCGCGGAAAAGGCTCTTGGATATCTCATATCGTTGAGTCCTTCCCTGTTCCTCAAACAATTTACGGACATGTAGGAGAATGGATCTGGCATCCATCTTTTCATGTTGTCTCTGTAACTCTGGAGTCATAGAGCCCAACATATAGCACTGAGCAAGAGTGGAGTCATCAATGTACTTCACGTAGCGAGCGATCTCATCCTCGCTTGCCCCTTCTTCGGGCGTAGGCATCACTGTATCAAGGACGTACACGATTTTCTCCGCTGTGAGAACAATTCTCAAGTTATGGAGCCAATCCGTATAATTTGGACCAGTGAGGCGGTTGACATCAAGTATGCCACGTAAGGGATTTGAAAGCGACATTTTCTGAAAATAAAGATGTAGCAAAAATGAATAACATGCAGATTTTGCAAGAAATAAACTATCAAGATATGGACTTCTATCTTAATATGCTCCCACTATTTTCCTAACGAGTCATGCGACACCCTCAGCACGTGAAACGGAAGTCTCCGGCAGACTTCTAGTGGGGATCAGGATCCAATCAGCGTCTTAGTGTAACCTCGAGGGACTCGACCAATCACACTAAGCTAAAAGGTAGACAACTCTTGCCGATCACAACTCCTTGTGATTCCCGTCCTGTTTGGCCTCCGAATCACCATGGCCTCGAGGGACTCGACCAACCATGATGCTCGGTTAAGTCAACACCTTCGTTACAAGATGAGTCTGATTTGATGATATACCCTCGAGGGACTCGACCAAGCATATCATGCCCTCAGGTCACCGGTGACATCTCTATGTCGTAAGCAAGATAGCGAATCGCGATATAGGTGAGTCTCGAGGGACTCGACCAACTCAACCTACACCGGAATTCGGTTCCTACTCATAACGATGGAAGGCCACGTGGGTCAATCTAATTGCCTCACGTTTACCGACTTAATATTATCGAGAGATGTTTCTATGATTTGGTCTCCTATTATGACATGTCACACAAGTACATATTTAATATATATCTACATCGCATGCAAATATATATACATATCTAGTATGTGTATAAGCAATCACACCAGATGATCATGGACCACAACCTAATATGATTAGGCCCGAGCCAGTAGGCCTAATCACTCACATCAAGATCTATGTGTTTAACGGTGCATCTCCATGCCTTGTGATCGTCCATCTCGTCCTCGTTGGTTCCGTCGACATCTTGATGCATCTTCATGCATCACGATCGTCCGTCTCGTGGGTCCCGCTATGGCTTCCACGCTCCCGCTGCGCCTCCTCATGTGATTACAACTTAATCATAGGCACGCAGGCCCGACAATAAACGAGAAATATAATGGAGGTTCGCAGACCTCAATAATAATAATCACAAGTACACACATCACACGGTCCATGATCATCCGTCCACTCATCATACATCACATGTATAAATAATCGTCATTATGTAGGATTACTAGATAATAAAAATAATAATCAACTAAACCTTTTAATTAATTAATATTTTCTGAAATCAGGGATATATAGGGAATTTCTCAATTCCTAAGGGTATTTTCATAATTTGGACAAAAGACAGAAACTGGAATTTCTCAAATTCCGAGGGGTAAAACTATCTTTTGCGCAGAAAACCCTAATACCCTTTCCCCTTTTCGCTGCTGCGCCGCCGCCGCCGCCACCCTGCTGGCGGCGGCCTGTGCGGCGAGGGCGAGGGCACTGCCCTCGCCTGCAGGTGGCACGCCCGCTGGGGTCGCTGCCGCTGCAGGTGGGCGCCCCCGCGGGCGCCGCCGCCTTCGCGGGCGGTTCTGCCCGCGAGTCAGCGCCCGTAGGTGGTGCTGTCTCGCTGGCGGCCGCCCCTGCGGGGTTTTTGCCCGTGGGAGCAGCGGCCACAGGCGCCGCTGCCCTGCGGTGCCTCAGCCCGCGCTGCTGCCCCGCGGCGCCTCTGCCCGCGGGCTCAGTGGCCGCAGGCGCTTCTACCGAGCGGGCTCCCAGCCCCGCCGGCCGCAAGCCTGCTGCAAGCAGATCGCCGGCCGGCTACTGCAGGCACAGCGCTTGCGCATGCGCCGGCGCTGTGTTGCCTGGCTGCGGCTGCGGCTGGCTGCAGGCATGCAGATTGAGGGCAGCAACTGTTGCTGCCCTTCCTTGCTTTTGCGTCAACGATTTTGACGTCAATATTCTTCCTAAACACAACACACGCAGTTCAAAAACCAATCATTCGCACGAACAACCTGGCTCTGATACCACTGTTGGGAAATCATGGGGGGCGACATCATATGCGCAGCGGAAGAACAAGAAAACAAAAATCCCCGATTCCCAAAAAGATGTTCGTCGTCGTGCGAAGATTGGTGCGCAAAATCCGCAAAACACAAAACTGCGTATAGAGATTGTGTTACCTAGGGAGATCGTATATCCCTGTTTCCTTGCAGATCCTCAGGAGAGGGTGAAGGAGGTCAAGCGTCCTCCTCTCTAGTGGTGATCCACACAGCAGGGTTGCGACGACGCTCCTCAAAACTCCAGGCCTACTCTGAGGTGGAGAGGGAGAGGAGAATAGGAAGGGCAAGCAAAGACTCTAGCCTATGAGGCTGTGAATCCCTCCTATTTATAGAGATCCCATGTCAAAACCCTAATGGGTCCTTTCCCTAGTGGGTATTGGATCTGCATCCAATAAGACAAGGGCTCCGTCGGATATCTCATATCCGAACCTCTACTCATCGCAATGCCTACCATATGTGTGTGACCCTCTAGGCCCAATATCGAGCTGGCCGTGAGTCATACCTGTCAGAACTCCTTCTAACTAAGTGAATTATTATCTCTGTAATAATTCACTCGACTCATCGACTACGGAAGTACTAGGCCACTACGCCGTAGTCCCCAAACGATACAGGGGAATCCAATCCATTGGACCTGTCTGTCCTCAGTTACCATGTACCTATAGTCCCTCATCCATCTAATATCCCAGAGACCGTATATCGAGCATGGTGCTGTCAGACCCATACGGTTTCTACTTGAGTCTCGCTCTAATCGGATTCTCCCGGAGAACTCTTTCTCTCTCAACCCGAATGACCCTGGCCAGGGATTTGTCTGAGCAAGAACACATGGGATATTCCTCTCATGATACCGAGAGTGGATGATCCTCTATCGACACTCAATAGCCCTCGTAAGGTCGACTACCACTCCCAATGACCAGCTGTACTAGATCTGGGAACAGCCAAACCTATAAGTCTGGTATCAAAGAGTGGAGCACTCATACAGGACATCCTTGGTGTCTCAAGTCTAAGAACCAGATACACCACTAGGACTACGGAATCGTTGTCTGACAATAAGGCATCATCAACCATCCAGCATTCCGTAAGCGGATCAATCAGTGAACTCATTCTCCAATGAGCACCTGTACTGTATCCCTAGTGTCCCTACACGAGCAGCTATGAGACCAGCTGCATCCATCATATGGACGGGTATACAGCACACCAGTCTATCCGGTTATCACGATGTCCCTCTCGAGTAACCTATGACCGGGATTATTTAGGATATGTGTTTAAAGGTGAATCGATCTCATTATTGTGATCTCATCACGATCCGATTCCCATTGCACAAATCCAAGGACATCACAATATATATATGCATTTATGCAATAGTTATAAAGTGATATACGCCAAAATATAATAAGCAAAAAGATTCTGTATCAAGTCACACGTGCCATCACTCACGTGATTGGCTTGCTGGGCACCTATGACTAGCACGACGATGAGCCATTTCTATCGTGGGTGGTGGGCGAGATCCCGACGGGGGAGGCAAGCGACCCCCTGGTCGCCCGCTGGGGGGCCTGTCCCGGGGGGACAAAGTGTGGGCCGGAGGGGACTCCTCCGCCGCATTCCTATGGGGTGCGTGTTAGGACCCTTTTTCTAAGCTTTTGAATAATGTTTTTTGAGTCTGTTTAGTCCAGTTGTTTATTGAGTTGGTTTGGTTCAATTAGAGTTAAGTAGAGGTTTATTTAATATTTATTTATTATTAGAGTTCAAGTCCTGATGGACTTTGGGTGGAACTTTATAAATAGGGATGTAACTGCTTCTTTTCAGTAATCTATGAAAAATACTATTCTGTCTTTTGACAAACCCTAGGAGGTCGATCCCCTCGAAGTGATCAAGGAGGGTCGATCCCTCAAAGTGATCAAGAAGGGTTGATCCCCTCAAAGCGATTAAGGAGGCCGATCCCCTCGAAGTGATCAAGGAGGGCCGATCCCCTCGAAGCGATCAAGGAGGCCGATCCCCTCGAAGAGATCATTATCATCCTCATTTCTCCCCTTTCTTCGACGATAGGATTTTAGGGTCTTATCAATTGGTATCAGAGCAACGATAAGACTTTAGGGTCTTATCATTTGGTATCAGAGCGGCGATCCTTGGCGTTCTCGCTGTAGTTCGTCATCTCAAAAAAAGAAAAAAAAATTTGTGAGTGCGAAGCCAGCAGCCACGCACGTTGTTCCTTCTCAACCAAGAAGGAACATTTGCTTCCCGACACCGACCACCCCTGCTTCCCTTCCCCTCCACCGCCGGCGCTGCTTCCTGGTCGGCGACCACCGCCGCCGCTGCTCCCCGGCCAACGCCCACCGCTGCCGCTGTGCCCCAGCCAGCAACCTTCTCACCTCGCCTCCTCGCTGCCCGCATCTCGCTCGAGCGAGAAGGGCCGCGACCGCCGTTTCCTAGCCAGCAGACCACCCATCGTCGCTTCTACCGTCGGCGACGCTGCCCTAGCCGCATCGCCATCGCTGCCTTCCCTTGGTTGCAGCTTCGGCCGTGCAATCTGTCGGCGTCGCTGTTTCTGTGGTGCGATAGAAACAGAGCAGGCCATCGGTCCCTCTGCCTCCGCAGGCGCCGGTTGCCTCTACGTCGCTGTTGTTTCTCGGCCACTTCAATGCCACGCCTCTCCTTCGTTGTCGAGCCACCACTGCAAGGCAACTCTTTCTTCAACGTTGTCGCTGTTTCCCCGGCCAGCGACCTTCGACCACCGCTCGACCTCCTCGCTGCCCCATCTCGTTCAAAAAAAAAAAAAAAAGGGAAAAGAAGAAACACGAGAGGAAGAAGAAGCAGCAGCCAACCCTGCGTCCCCTGCTTCTGGCCAGGCCACCCGCCACTCCTGCTCTCCGGCTAGCGCCCACCATCGCCCCGCTTCCCGACCGACGACCACTGCCACTACTGTTCCCCGGCCAGGAGATGACACTGCCAGCGTCCATCCCAACCCTACTGCCACTGCCCGCCTCCCCTTGCGTCATAGCGCAGCTGCTCGACCTCTCCTCCTCGGCGATCATTGGTGACGCTGCTCCTAGCCGCGCCACCACCGCTGCCTCTCCACCGCCGCCCGCCTCCCCTTGGGTCACAGCCGCAGCCGCCGATTTTTGCCCTCCTCGCGGCGATCGAAACAGGGCAACTCACGGATTGCCCTTGTTCCCAGCCACGTCACCACCACTTTTCCCAGCTGCATCGTCGCCGCTCAATCACCTGGCCAACGACCTCTTCTCCTCGTGTCCCCATCTCGCTCGAGCGAGAAGGACAGTCGGCACTACAGCCGTAGCCACCGGTTGCCGCAACCCTTCCTTGTAGCGGTTGCAGAAATAGAGCTTCCTTTGTTGCCGCAGCCCCACATTGATTACAGCCACGCCTCGAGTGCCGTCGCCTTCCAACTGACCCACCATCACTGCCAGCCACCGTGCGGTGACTGCTGCTCACCTCCCAGCCGCCTATCCCCCTGGCTCGGGCGAGAACGACCGCCGCCACTCCCCCTTGCTCTGCCCCCTTGTAACTGAATCAGGGCAATCCTCTTGCTGTTGCGAACGCCGGTTGCCACCACCGTCGCCGCTGCTACCCAGCCAGCGACGACGCCGCTCTTCCTCCAATGCAGCGACCGTAGCACTACCCTTGGCGTCCACCTCCTCGGCAACTTCGCATCGACAGTGTTGATGCCCTTGACCGACACCAAAAACAGAAGTTGAGATTAAACATCAACGCAGTCGCCTTCCAACCCCGGCGCTCTCACCCCATGCAATGATAAAAACAGGGCAGCTACTCTTCCTCCAACGCAGCGACCGCAGTATTGCCCTTGGCATCCACCTCCTCGGCAACTTCACACCGACAATGTTGATGCCCTTGACCGACACCAAAAACAGAAGTTGAGATTACAGATTTGCAGTCTTACGCAATGGCCACTGATAACTCGGCGAAAGCACAAATGGAAGCATTGGAAATCAGAATTGAGAACCGACTGCAAGAAACACTTAATGATTTCAAAAAGAGCCTACTGGAGAGCCTAAGCAAATTTCAACAAAATTAGGGCTCAAGTTCTACGTTGCACATATATGAAAATACAAGAAAAGGGCCCCGAGATTGTGACACAAATTACTCACACATGAAGATGGAATTTCCGAGATGGAAAGATGGAGATCCAACCAATTGGATCTCTAAGGCAGAAATTTTTTTCTGTTTTCACAGAACCCCAAAAGAATCCTAGGTAGAAGTGGCCTCAATCCAGCTCAAGGGAGATGCACTCCAGTAGTACGATTGGTATGAAACTTTCCACGGAGTTCCTTCGTGGGAGCAGTTCAAAAGAGGGCTTCTTGTTCGCTTTGGCCCATTCGAATATGAGAATATTGATTGCCAGCTCGTCAAAATTCGTCAGACTTCTACAATGTTGGAATATCAGAGTAGGTTTGAAAGATTATCAAATCAAGCTAAAGATTGGTCGGAACGACAACTTCTGGATACATTTATTGAAGGTCTTATTCCAGAGATCCGGTGTGAAGTTAAGGCTCGTCAACCTCGCACTATGATAGCTGCGATCTTATTCGCACATCTACATGAGAAAAAAATCAATAGGGAAAATCATGGAAACAAAAGTGACAATAACCAGATGATCAGTAAGCTACCAGCCCTATCTATTCCCAACCAAAGCCTTGACACCCGAAGACTAATCTAAGAAGAACTTAAGGAAAGATCAGCAAAGGGTTTGTATTATGATGAAAAGTGGAGCATGGAGCACCGATGTAAACAAGGGCAACTTCTGAAGATTGAGCCAATTAGAGAGGAACCAGAAGTAAAAGAGTTGGACTCCGATCATAAAGGTATGAAAACTAATGAAGATATTGAAGCCATCACACATACAGTGCATGCATTGGATGACTACACTAACCCACAAACTATGAAAATCGGAGTAACTTTGAAGCATCAATCTGTCACTATTTTGATTGATATAGATAGCACTAATAATTTTATGGACAGGAAAGTTGCAGCCCAATTAGCCCACCACATTGAAGGCTGTGAGATATTCGAAGCTGATGGACAAATTTTAACTTATGATAGCAAAGGCCAGGAATTTCTTGCAATGATTACTACATTGAAAGATCGACCTATTGCTTACACTGTCAAAAAGTGGAGACCATACGTACTTGATCAACGGGTTGTGATGCGTTGCAGATAGTCTATGGCTAAAGTGCTGAAAGAGAAGCTCCTCGAGATTAATGCTGCTCAGCCTTGAGGACAAGGCTGATTTGAAGAGGGAGGAATTGTTAGGACCCTTTTTCTGAGCTTTTGAATAATGTTTATTGAGTTTGTTTAGTCCAGTTGTTTATTGAGTTGGTTTGGTTCAGTTAGAGTCAAGTAGAGGTTTATTTAATATTTATTTATTATTAGAGTTCAAGTCCTGATGGACTTTGGGTGGAACTCTATAAATAGGGATTTACCTGCTTCTTTTCAATAATCTATGAAAAATACTATTATGTCTTTTGACAAACCCTAGGAGGCCGATCCCCTCGAAGTGATCAAGGAGGGTCGATCCCCTCGAAGTGATCAAGGAGGGCCGATCCCCTCGAAGCGATCAAGGAGGCCGATCCCCTCGAAGCGATCAAGGAGGTCGATCCCCTCGAAGAGATCATTATCATCCTCATTTCTCCCCTTTCTTCAACGATAGGACTTTAGGGTCTTATCAATTGGTATCAGAGCAACGATAAGACTTTAGGGTCTTATCAGTGCGCTTCATCTCGACATGGCTCGGGATATATATACCTTGCCCTCGGAGGCTCTGCTTGGGAAGTCAGCCAAGTCCATGACATTAGTAAGTATTGCGCCTGCTATTTCTAGTTATACATTCGACGATGTTCCTCCTAACTTCTCCTCTTTCTTACAGGGCCTTCACTACGTGACGGCCTTGATGGATCGGGTGCGTGACGCTGGCCGGATTATCGGGGGCCTCAACAGCTGCAACGCCGAGCTGCGCCGCCAAGTGGAGGAGGTCCAAGCTGGGGTGGGCCCGGAAGCCGTGGCGGCTGCTGAGAAGCGCACGACAGATTTGGAGGCGGAGGTGGCTCGCCTCAAGTTGGAGCTCCAGACATCCGAAAGTTCGAATTAGAAGCTCCAAAAAACTAAGCGGATAGAGCGGACCGAGCTCCATTTGTTAAAGATGGAGGCGAGCACCCTTAGCAAAAAGTTGGAGGAGGTGAAGGCAGAGGCAAGAGTAGCCTCCGAGGCACTTGCCGAGGAGGCTCGCCTCCGACCCGACAAGGACAAGGAGCTGATCGAGACATACAAAAAGTCCGAGGGGTTCGAACTCGGGCTAACGTATACGGGGCAGGTCTCCTTCGAATATGGATAGCGGATCGCTCTGGCCCGCTTCCGTGCGCGATACCCCGGCCTCGAGGTAGAGGAAGATCCCTTCACCTCCCATCCCGAAGATCTGGAGGTGGACATGCCCGAGGACGTCCCTTTCGATGACCGCCTGGAGGTCCCGAAAGAATAAAAGGGTCTTGTAATTTTTGTAGTTTTTTCTAAGGTGTCGGTCGGTCTGTAAGTCAGGGTCGAGTCTTGTACTCCTAGTTTTTCTTAAATGAAAGAAAATTTTCTTCTCTTGCATACTGCCAATCTTTTGCTTTCTTATACGAAAAACTTCTTAAGGTTTTGGACGTTTCATGTCCTTGGCAAAGAACAGCCAGCCAACGTCGCGAGTCGGTACGTGCCCGGTCGGACGATCTCGACGACCCGATAAGGTCCTTCCCATTTGGGAGTGAGTTTACTGTGCGCTCGGGTCGAGTTACTTACCTCGGCCCTGCGTAGTACCAGATCGTCCAGCCTGATAGGTCGAGGGCGCACCCTTTTGTTGTAAATCCTGGCGACGACTCTTTTGTACGAGAGGGCCTTCAGGTGTGCATCGGCTCGCCTCTCCTCGAGTCACCTGTCTTCCATTAATAAAGAACTTCATAATCAGTTTAGAAAAATTTCAGGAGACATCACCTAGGATTGATAGCCATTCAATTCCGAGCACCACTTCATAGTCTTCCAAGGGTAATAAAAAGAAATCCACAAATAATTCTTGACCTTGCAAAATTAGTTTTATCTTTGAGCACTTGCTGTCACAGGTTAAAATCCGTCCATCGGCGACCTTGACTTCAAATTTGTCACAACATTCGATGTGGTAAGCTAATCAGGCTGCAATTTTCCTATCCATAAAATTATTAGTGCTACCCGTATCAATCAAAACAATGACAGACTGGTGTTTCAGAGTTCCCCCAATTTTTATAGTTTGTGGATTAGAGTAGCCAGCCAATGCATGCACTGTATGTGTGACAGCTTCAACATCATCATTAGTTTCCACTTCTTCATGATCGGAATCTGATACTTCTACTTTCGGTTCCTCCTCGATCGGTTCAATCATCAAAAGTCTTCCTTGTTTGCATCGATGCTCCTTACTCCACTTTTCATCGCAATGCCAGCACAAACCCTTCGCTAACCTTTCTTTGAGTTCTTCTCGGGTTAGTCTGCTAGTGTTATAGTTTCGACTAGGAGTAGATGAGGTAGGTTGCCTGCTAATCACCTGTTTATTGGCACCTCTGTTTCGACGATATTCCACACTGATTTTTTCTTCATGTAGGCGTGCAAAAGAAATCGCAGCCATCATAGTGTGAGGTTGACGAACCTTAACCTCACACCGGATCTCGGGAATAAGCCCTTCAATAAATGTACCTAGAAGTTGTCGTTCTGACCAATCTCTAGCTTGGTTGGACAATCTTTCAAATCTACTCTGATATTCCAACATTGTAGAAGTCTGACGAATTTTGGCGAGTTGGCTATCAACATTCTCATATTCGGATGGGCCAAAGCGAACAAGAAGTCCTCTTTTAAACTGCTCCCACGAAGAAATTTCATGGCAAGTTTCGTACCAATCATACCACTGGATTGCATCTCCATCGAGCTGGATTGAGGCCACTTCTACCTTGGATTCTTCTAGAGTTCTGTGAAAACGAAAAAAATTTTCCGCCCTAGAGATCCAACTGGTCGGATCCCCATCTTCCCATCATGGAAATTCTACCCTGATACGTGGGTAGTATGTGTCACCATCCTAGGGCTCTTTTCCTGTATCTCTCGATCTGTTCAGCGTAGAACTTGAACTTCCATCTTATTGAAACCCGCTAAAGTGCTCTAACAAGCTCTTTTTGAAATCATGAAGAGTTTCTTGTAGCCAATTTTTAATTCTGGTTTCCAACGCTTCCATTTGTGCCTTCACTGAGTTATCGGTAGCCATTGCGTACAATTGCAAGTCGGTAATCCCCAGTTCTTGTATTTGATGTCTAGTCAAGGGCATCTGCACAGTAGCTGGGCAGTAGTAGCGACGGTGGCGACAGCCGGCAGTAGCAAGGGAACCCACGCGATTGTGGTGCGGCTAAAACAAGGGCAGAGCAAGGTGTGGCGCAGCTGAAACAAGGGCAGAGCAAGTGTGCTCTGTTTCGGTCGCTGTGAAGAGGGGGTGCAACCGGCGGCTGCGGCTGCGACCCGGGGGGGGCGTGGTGGGGGGGCGCATGGTTGCAGAGAAGTTAGGGCAGCGTCGTCGAGAGTCTCAACGACGAAGGGGTGGTCCGTTGGTAGGGAGGCAACGCCAATGATCCTTCTCGCTCGAGCGAGACGAGAAAGCGAGGAGGAGAGGTCGCCGGCTGGGGGGCAACGACGGTGTTGGTCGATCGGCTGGGAAGCAGTGCCGACGGTGGAAAGGAGGTAGCAAGGGAGGGCGCGGCCTGCTAGAGAGCAGGGGCGGCGGTGGGCTGGCCGCAAGCAGAGGAAGCAGGGGTGCGTGGTTGCGGCTTCTTATTCTTCTCTCTCTGCTTTCTCTCTTCCTTTCCTTTTTTTTTTTTTTTAGTTACGTTGTAGCGGGAACGCCAAGGATCGCTGCTCTAATACCAATTGATAATACCCTAAAGTTTTATCGTAAAAAAGAAGAAGAGAAAGGGATGATCACTTCGAGGGGATCGGCCTCCTTGATCGCTTCGAGGGGATCGGCCCTCCTTGATCGCTTCGAGGGGATCGACCTCCTAGGGTTTGTCAAAAGACAAAATAGTATTTGTTATAAAATGATCGAAAAGAAGCAGTTACATCTCTATTTATAGAGTTCCGACTTTAGCTAAACTAAACAGACTTAATAAATACGCAGAAAATAAAAGGAAAGCACAGAAAATAAAAGGATCCTAACACGGCGACCCCTGGTGCGCATCGTCCCCTGGCTCTCCCTTTGAGGTGCGGACCTCCTTCTGCACTTCTTCGAGTCGTTGATTGAGAAGGCGCAGCTGGGTCGGGAGCATTGAGGTTGTCGCGTGAACCGGTGCAGATGGCTCTAGTCGGCGCGTAGGGTGGGCCACCGACGGGTTTGTTGATTGGGAAATGAGCGGGATGACGGTCTGCACCATTCCCACCAAGGTTTGGACCTGAAGGGCAAGGTCCTGAAAGGCTTTGGATGACACGAGCGAAGGGACGCTCGAAGTGCCCTCGGGTGGAAGCAGACACGGGTCGTTGAACAAACGCCAATAGCGTTCTGAGGTTGTGACGAGGTCGTCAGCCCGTGGCCCGCCACGCGAGGGGCGCTCGGCTAGCACCCCTATTGAGAACGATCCCTCGGTGAGGAGTTCGTCGGGGTCAGTCTAAGGGTCCCTCGACATTCAGTCCCTCATTCTAGCGCCAATCTGTTCGTGTAAACAACTTTACGCCGTGGCCTCAGGGCCGACACGGCTCGTTTCGGGTCCGAATGGCGGGGATCCTACCGAAGGTCTCTTGGGGTTGCCGACGGGGGTGGCAGAGCGGATCGAGCAACGTCGGGGCTCACCGGGACGTCCTGCGAGGAAGGGTCCTTCTCTACGGCATTGGCGAAGAGGTGGCTCGGTCTTCGTACTTGCACATAGGTCGGGTCGGAACTCGGCCCGACCCCTCCAACGACCAAGTTAAGTGATGTGAAGAGGTCTGTTTTGTGTATGTCTTTTTTCTCCCTCTTTTCCCGTTTAGCATGCAAGGGTATTTATAGGGAAGCTTACTATGCCCGCTTGCATGAGGTAGGCTCATACTCCTGATAGCGTCTGACACTAGCATTGGCGTGGTGTGGAGGGCCGAGCCTGAGTAGGTCGTTAATGCACCTCGGCCAGCGTTCCGGTCGTTTGACTAGGTGCTGTCGGGTCAATTGAGGCTTGAGGCATCATCTGAGGCAGCTGACGTCAGCCCGAGTCTTGTCGCCATTATTATCCTCATCAATATATATATATATATATATATATATATATATATATATATATATATATATATATATATATATAGGCAGCTGACGTCAGCCCGAGTCTTGTCGCCATTATTATCCTCATCAATATATATATATATATATATGTATATATATATATATGTATATATATATATATGTATATGTATGTATGTATATATATATATGTATGTATATATATATACATATATGTATATATATACATATATACATATATATATATACATACATATATATATATACATACATACATATACATATATATATATATACATATATATATATATACATATATATATATATATACATATATATATTTATATATACATATATATATGTATATATATATATATATATGTATATATATATATATATGTATATATATATATATCAAAGTCATAGGCATGCAGTCATGAAGAGCATATCGAAGGACGCTAGCTGCAGCTTTGTCTTCATGTCAGTGTCCCTCTACGAGTAATAGTAAGTGCCAAGGCTCTGTTGGCCACTAATTGTCGTGCCGTTCACGACTCCTCCGCTGTGTTTTTCTCCATTCTGATGGTTAATCACTTCATATATACCACCGTTATCTACGCACCATAGTCGCCATCTACCTTAATTGCCACTATTCTTCTTCTCTCCTTGTGTTGTCTTCCACATCCTCAGCTCTTCTCTCTCTATCTCTCTGTTTTTGCAGACAGTAGTACTATGCATAACTATCCAACCCAATTTCCTACACAGCAGTCATCTTCTTCTTCCACTTCCTTTCGCTCTCGGTATCCCTCCCACCTGTCATCCAACATGATCGGGATCACCCCCGTCTTTGGCAGTCTCCGTGGCGGTAGCTCAAGTGGATTCTCGGGGTTGAACGATGAGATGAGGGCTACAACCTCCCATGGAGACGCAAAGAACGAGATAAAGCCCGGGAAGAAGAAAGAGAATAAGGTGAGGAAGCCACGCTATGCCTTCCAAACTCGAAGCCAAGTCGACATACTTGACGATGGATATCGCTGGAGGAAGTATGGGCAGAAGACGGTGAAGAATAACAAGTTCCCGAGGTCAGTCGATCATGGTCTCCTGCTACATATTCTTAGATTTTTCTCACAAAAAACAAAGTGAGAGGAAATCGCTGTCTGATAATGCAATCTGAGAAGATTTATCTTGCTTATCTTGTTCTTGACAATTGTGTGAATTCTACAAGACAAGGACTGTACACCAATCAATTCTTTTGGCAGCCATCATTCAGGGAATAGATTGTTGGTGGGTGGTCAAATTTGACTAAGAACAGTGCAAGCATTAACCGAGTTTTTTCTTTTGCACACACACACATATATATATATATATATATATATATATATGTATGTATACATACATACATATATATATATATATATGTATGTATATATATGTATATATGTATGTATATATATGTATATATGTATGTATATGTATATATGTATGTATATGTATATATATACATGTATATATATACATATATGTATGTATATATACATGTATGTATATATACATACATATATGTATATATATACATACATATATATATACATACATATATATATACATACATGTATATATATATATATACATATATATATATGTATATGTATATATATATATATATGTATATATATATATATATATGTATGTATATATATATATATATAATATCTTTGTCCCCATCATTTGTTCTCGCTATAATATCGTACATGGATTCTCCAAAGCATTTTTGCTGCTGGTTTTCCATTTTGTCAACGTCAAAAAACAATCGAGCGACATAAATACAGATTTAAGTTAATGATTGAATGCTTGCCAAAAGAAACAAAATAGAAAATGATACAAATGATTTGATTCTGATATCAACTTAAGCATGAATGCTACAGAAGCTACTACCGGTGTACGCATCAAGGTTGCAACGTGAAGAAGCAAGTGCAGCGGCTGTCGAGGGATGAAAGCGTGGTGGTGACCACGTACGAGGGCGTGCACAGTCATCCCATAGAGAAGCCAAACGACAACTTCGAAGACATGCTGAATCAAATTCAGATCTACTCCAACTTTTGGAGCTGATCACCAGCAGTGGTAACCCAAACTCCAAATCTCTGTAAAGAAGAAGACGAACTGTTTGAGGTGCATGCAACTACTGCTTGTTCGTTCCTATATATATATATATATATATACTCTCATTCATGGTAGCACGTCTACCTTAATCTTTATATGGATTTGAAAGGTGTTGTTCTCTGTATCAGAACTTTTAAGGATTGATCACTTAAGCCAGTTTTCTACACTCAATTGGCATCCTTGTGTGGCTTCTCTATCAGCAGAGGAGAGAGGAACTTTAATCCAAGGAGGTAAAGAAGAGGTTGTAGTTACACAAAGAGAACTCTAATGCAGAACTGCTTTAGAGTGCATAAATTTCTAATCTTGGAAGAGACTAGAAGCCCACATAAGAATGTGAAGGAGTTGTCTTCCTTGTTCGTTTGATCTTAATTAATGCATTTTGCTTGGAATAGTCGTAGCCCTTGATGACCCTCAAGAGTACAAGAAAGATTTGCCATTTGTATATTATTCAAACAGTTGTTGTTCTTGGAAATGAAACAGATTATTCATGCCCTTTAACATCATGGTAGGAAAAAGAAGCATGATTATTACTTTGGATCCTATTGCCTCTACATGAATTCACTTGTCAATCCTTTAGATTAGAACACAAGCCCTAATTTAAGACACACTTAACAGTTCATGTCTTGAAGAAAGAACAAGAAAAATCAACGTAGATATCCATTAAAATGCAGGGAGGGATGTACAAATATGTAACTCTCTACAGCATAAAAACCTAACAAGTATATTCATGAACATACTACATTGTTTGCAATCAAAATTAGAAATTTGGGTTTGTAATCTTTTGCATATGCAATCGAAGTGATTGTCAAATTTAAATATGTTGTCATACATAAAACACATAACTTACAGACCTTTCTATATTGCTAGTTATTATTGAACCCATGCCCAATTTAACTATGGTTATCCTACTCAATTAGTAGAAGCCAAACTTTGGCAAGATCTAAAGCACCCTTCATGGGTTAAAGGAAGCTCGTCATTAATATATTGCTTGACATTTATAAATCTTTATTATTTTTCTACTCGATATAGTAGAAAAATAATAATAGATACAACTAATCGATATAGTACTTCTACCTCTTCAATGACAATATGCTTTTCTTCTCTTGTATCTTAATTTATAACACTAAATATAAATTCCTTTATTTTGTTGTCATCGAAGCTCCTAATTGAAAGATCATAGAAATGTAGAAAAAGAAGCTTGATCATCAACAAGATCTTTCTTCATATAATGACTCTACCAGCAACACAGTATTTATCGACAAATTTATATTAATTAACTTGATTAGGAGGAAGAATGGTTGACATGTAGATTGAAATTAAAAGAATAGAAAAAGATAACAAATGCAAACATATATAAATGATGAGTTTTGCGTCAGTGAAGATTAACTGTTTTTTTTTTTGTGTAGATTGTAGGGTTGTAGACTATATCTACTTAGTCACAGGACTACAAGCATCTAGAGAGAGATATATATGATCTACAAAAATATTAATGAATTTTAGGTACCAAGCTTGTCGTATATATATCATTTTAAACATCTAATGCGCAGGTTGTGAAAGTTGAAAATATCTTAAATAAATGGTTTTTCTTTGTCATTTGTCACTTAGGTCTTGCACAATGTTGCTGTATGAGTTCTTCGTATGCTAACTCTATGGAACAAAGAAGTTCATTGTATAAAATTGAGGATATATTATGAAAGAGATGATTTTTATTCATTGAGGTGACGAGTATTTATAAAAATTATGTCGGTTTAAAAATCTTCATATGATTAAAATAAGAGTTTAACTTGAAAGCATTTGTAAGTGTAGTGAATAAGTAAGTAAAGCAGTTTACAATGAAAGTAAATAGCTTAAAGTAAATGTAAACCGAGTTTTATAGTGGTTCGGCCATCATGACCTATATCCACTCCCGATTCCTCTTCACTCGAGGCCAATGACTTCTACTACCGATCTTCCTTCAATGGGCGAAGATCAACTATCCTTTTACACTCTTTCTCCTTTTCATAGGTTTAGGAGATAACTCTTACAACCTCTCTTTCTTAGACCTCACTTCTCCCTTTAGAAGAACTTTCTAAATACTAGGACGAAGGGACTCTAAATCCTAAGAGAGGTTATAAAATTTTTTTCAGTATTCTTTTCCCTCTTTCAACTCAATTTCATGCTCAATTCTTGCTTCTCCATGTAGGAATAGCTAGGGTATTTATAGACCCCAAATGACTTCAAAATTGGAGCCAAAAGAGGTCTCATCCCGGGTTTCCTGAGCACTAGCGGTACCACTGCCTACAACACTGACACTGGGTGATACCACTACCTGACACAGTCTAGGAGATTATGTTTGGGTGATACAATCGTCAAAACTGACCATACCACTGCTTGACATTGGACGGTACCACCGTCTAGTCTAGCGATACTACCGCTTGACATAATCTTGGAGACAATATCTCGGAGACTAAGCCACTAGTGGTGTCACCGCTTGACCAAACTTTTGGGTCACTGAATGAGCATTTCTCTTGGCCCAAAACAATCCCACTTTGAGCCCAATTGGCCCCTAATTGAGTTGGCTTAATTATATTCTAAACTAACCCAATTATGACCTAAACTAACTTGATCTAGATAAATTATTAGAAAGCATGAATCATCTATTGTCCTATATGTCATTGGTTCTTCCGGTGCTTCATTCAATCCTTTGGTGCATCGTCCTTTCCTTTGGCGTATTGTCCAATCGGTATGTTGATGCCTGTAACTTTTGATCTCCTTGGCACAATATCCGATCCTTCGGCCCAATGCCCGAATTCATGGTATGAAGCCTTTTGCCGACACGTCGACCGATCCTTCGGCCCGACGTCCAATCTTCTGACATGTTCAACTCCAGCCAACGTCCGATTCCTCCTACTTCAATCAATTTGCCTCTCCTTGATCGAAGCTAGTCCAACATCATTTAAAACGAATATTAGATCATAACATTATCAATTGGTTTCATTATCAAAATCCAAGATTCAACACTTCTGTTAAGGATGTCAATCTTGGATCGATGTAATTGAAATGTCCTATGGGCGAGAGGCTTTGTGAGGGAGTCTACTAGTTGATCAGAAGAATGTACATGAGAAACAGATAGTTGATATCTAACAACTTGATTTATGATGAAGTGAAAGTCGATAACAATGTATTTCATGCATGAGTGGAATACTAGATTGGCGCATAGGTAGATGACACCGACATTATCACAATATATTGTTGGAGTAGATTTGGAGGTAATAACAAGTTCTTGTAGTAGATTAGTGACTCAGTTGAATTTTACAGTAGCGGTAGTGATAGCTCAGTATTCAGATTTATTGGTAGATTTTATGATTGATTTTTATTTCTTAAAACTTCAACTGATTGGATTTACTCCAAGGAAGACAACATAGGCTAATATAGACATTTTATTATCAATAAAGGCAGAGATGAAGTGACAAGTGTTCGTGAAGAAGTCTATTATTGAGAGTACCTTTTAGATTCCAAAGGACTCGTTTTACTGCAAACCAATGCATAGTGGAGGGCTAATGCATAAATTATGATAATTTATTGACTACAAATGATATAATCTAGATATGTGAGAGATAAATATTGTAAGGAGTCAAGTACTTGTTTGTATTGTATGGGATCTACAATAGGGCTATCATCATATAATTTGAGTGGTTCAGTAGTAAATATTGGAGTGACAACTTCTTTGGCATTTTGCATGTTTATTTTTTATAATAGATATCGAATGTACTTCTTTCGAGATAGGAAAAGTTCAAAAGATGTGAAGTTGCTTCCACTCCAAAAAAGTAGCTTAATGTTCCTAGATCTTTGATGGAGAATCGATTTATCAACTACTTAAAGAATTGCTTGATTTTTATAGGATTATTGTTTGTAATGATAATGTCATCACATACACCAATAGATATATAGTACTTCCCTTTTGTTGTGATAGAAATAATAAGGTGTCAGACTTAGAGTTGATGAAGTCAGTTAACGCCAAAAATAAGCAAGGTATATTAAGCTCTTGGAGCTTAGCGAAGTCTATAAATAGCTTTTTATAGTTTATAAATATAACTTGGATATTGAGGGTAGATAAGGCCAAAAGGTTGTACATAATGGCATCTTTAGTTAAGGTCCTTTGTGAAAAAGCATTGTTAATATCCAATTGGCATATATGTCAACCAAATTTAAGATAAGTTAGATTGTTGTTGGTTTAACAACTGGACTGAATGTTTCTCTGAAGTCAACACCCAGTCATTAGTGAAACCCCTTGCCACTAAATGTGATTTGTGTTGGGAAACCTTAAGCAGCATCACATGCACAGCGAAAGAACAAAAAACAAAAACTCTCAGATTTCCTACAGAAAAAAAGTTCTCGTCATCATGCGAAGATTGGTGCTCGAAAAACCCACAAAACTGAAAACTGCATATATATATATATGAAAGATGTGTTACTTAGGGAGATCATATATCCCTGTAAATTTTTAGATTTGTAGGAGAGGATGAAGGATGTTAGATATCCTCCTCTATATCGTTGATCCACATAGTAGATGTGGCAAAGACGCTCCTCAAATCACTGCACAATCTTCCTCTCTATGCGCACCACATGATCAAGAAGGAGTCGACCTTTGTTGCTATCCACACTCCCAAAACTAGGGCTGTCGGCTGGGGAGGAGAAGGAGGGAGAAGAATAGGAGGTGATAGCTAAAAAGCATCTAACCTATGCCTCTTTGATTCCCTCCTATTTATAGAGGTCATTGTCAACTTAACCCTAATGGATCCTGTCCTATTGGGTACTAGATCTCCATTCAACTATCCAAGTCTCTTGGATTAGTGGATCTCTACCCAATAATATTTCATTAGCTCTTATTGGATCTTATTTATAAGATCCAATAATCCAAGGGCTTATTGGAAATCCAAAAGATATGGGCCACAATAGATATCTCATATCTGAACCTCTACTCATTGTAATACTCTAGGCCCAATATCGAGCTGGCCGTGAGTCATATATATCAGAACTCCTTCTGACTTAGTAAATTATCATTTCTTATAATAATTCACTAGACTCATCGACTATGGACGTACTATGACACTACGCCATAGTCCCTAGATAATACAGGAGAATCCAATCCATTAGACCTATCTATCCCCAATTATCGTATATCTATAGTCCCTCATCCATCTAATATCCCAGAGACTATATACCGGGCATGGTGTTGTTAGGCCCATATGTAATCTACTTGAATCTTACTTTAATTGGATTCTCTTATAGAACTCTTTCTCTCTTAATCCGAATGACCTTGGCTAAATTTTAGGAAGAGCGACTCTATACTTTCAAGGGTTTTCAACTCTAGAAACATAGAGTTTTTGTTCACTTTTCTTTTTTCTCCATGCAGGAATAGCTAGGGTATTTATAGACCCTAAATGGCTTAAAAAATGGAGCTAAAATTTAAATCCATGAAATTTCAAGGTATGGGTAGTACCACCGCTTGCATTAGGCAGTACCACCACTTGCAGTCTGACATTGGGTGGTATCACCACCTAGAAGACTGTGTCTAGATAGTACCATCGCCCAGACTGGTGGTACCACCGCTTGACATAGTCTCGAAGACTGTGCCATGATGGTTTCACCTGTTTGGTCATTGTTTGGGCTTTTCTCTTGGCCCAACACAACCCAAACTTGGGCCCAACTATCCCCTAATTGGGTTGGGTCAATTCTAATCTTAATTATGTGCTAACTATAGATTTTAAGATATTTACTAAGCTAAATAAAGTTCGTATGTCTAGGTTTCTTACGACGAGCTTCAGATGATCTTCCAACGAACTTCCGACGATCTCTTGGCAATGTTCCAGTGGACTCCCGGTAAGCTCCTAGACTTTACGACGATCTTCTTAGTGAGTTCCAATGAGCTTCTTTGGCAAGCTCCTGGACTTCTCGGTCAATTCCGATAGAACTTTTGATGAACGTCCGGACTTTCGACAAACTCTTAAACTCCCAACGAAATCGCATTCTTGACTCCGGGACGTCATTTTGCTTTATGCCTTGCTATCGTAGTTAATCCTACACACATAAAAACCTACTTCGATCTAGACAATTATTACAAAGCTTGAATCATATTGTCCGGCATGTCATTGGTTCATCGATGCTTCGTCCGATTCTTCGGCGCATCATCCTCTCTTGCGGTCGATTGCCCAATCAGCTAGTTGACCACCGCAACTCCGATATCATTGGTGTAATATATGCTCTTCTTGGCCCAATGCCAGAACTCATGGCTCGAAGCCTTCTGTCGATATGTCGACCAATTCTTCGACTCGACGTCCAATCTTTTGATATATTTTTCTCCTGCCCAACATGATTCTTCCTGCTTTAATTGTCTCTCCTTGATCGAAGCATCCTGCGTCACTCAAAATGCAGATCAAATCATAAATACTATCAATCGGTTTCATCATCAAAATATGAGATTCAATAATATCTCTCTTTTTGATGATGGAAACCAATTGATGACGGAGATAACCTTAACTCCCCCTATCAATATGTCATATTAATAGAACTCTTGGATTCAAAAATCCAAGCAACATGTTATCATAAACTTATGCATAACATCTGCTAGTCATAGGTGCCTAGTAAGCCAATCATGTGAGTGATGGCACGTGTGACTTGATACAGAATCTTGTTGCTTATTATATTTTGACATATATCACTTTATAACTATTGCATATATACATAATGTCCTTGGATTTGTGCAATGGGAATCGGATCGTGATGAGATCACGAAAATGAGATCGATTCACCTTTAAACACATATCCTAAATAATCTCGGTCATAGGTTACTCGAGAGGGATATCGTGATAACCGGATATATTGGTGTGCTGTATACCCGTCCATATAATAGATGTAGTGGGTCTCATAGCTGCTCGTGTAGGGACACTAGGGATACAGTACAGGTGCTCATTGGAGAATGAGCTCACTAATTGATCCGCTTATGGAATGCTAGATGGTTGATGATGCCTTATTGTCATACAGCGATTCCGTAGTTCTAGTGGTATATCTGATCCTTAGACTTGAGACACCAAGGATGTCCTGTATGAATGCTCCACTCTTTGATACCAGACTTATAGGTTTGGTTGTCCCAGATCTAGTACAGTTGGTCATTGAGAGTAGTAGTCGACCTTACGAGGGCTATTGAGTGTCGATAGAGGATCATCCACTCTCGGTGTCATGAGAGGAATATCCCATGTGTTCTTACTCAGACAAATCCCTAGCCAGGGTTATTCGGGTTGAAAGAGAAAGAGTTCTCCAAGAGAATCCGATTAGAGCGAGACTCGAGTAGAAACCGTATGGGTCTGACAGCACCATGCTTGATATACGGTCTCTAGGATATTAGATGGATGAGGGACTATAAGTACACGGTAATTGAGGACAAACAGGTCCAATGGATTGGATTCCCCTGTATCATCTGGGGACTACGGCGTAGTGGCATAGTACGTCCATAGTCGATGAGTCAAGTAAATTATTACAGAGATAATAATTCACTGAGTTAGAAGGAGTTCTGATAGGTATGACTCATGGCCAGCTTGATATTGGGTCTAGAGGGTCACACACATATGGTAGGCATTGCGATGAGTAGAGGTTCGGATATAAGATATCCGACGGAGCCCTTGATTTATTGGATATCCAATAAGCCCCTAAATTATTGGATCCCATGGACGAGATCCAATAAGAGCCCATGAGAGATTATTGGATAGAGATCTACTAATCTAAATGGCTTGAGTTATTGGATGCAGATCCAATACCCACTAGGCGAGGATCCATTAGGGTTTGACAGGGGACCTCTATAAATAGGAGGGATTCAGAGCCTCATAGGCTAGAGCCTTTGCTTGCCTCTCTTATTCTCCTTCCCTTCTCCACCTCAGAGTAGGCCTAGAGTTTTGAGGAGCATCGTCGCAGCCCTACCTACTATATGGATCACCACTAGAGAGGAGGACGCTTGACCTCCTTCACCCTCTCCTAAGGATCTGCAATGAAACAGGGATATATGATCTCCCTAGGTAACACAATATATTCTATACGCAGTTTTTCAGTTTCGCGGATTTTGTGCACCAATCTTCGCACGACGACGAACATCTCTTTGGGAATCGGGGATTTTGTTTTCTTGTTCTTCCGCTGCGCATGTGATGTCACCCCCAAAGATTTTCCCAATAGTGGTATCAGAGCCAGGTTGTTCGTGCAATAGATTGGTTTTAAACTATGTGTGTTGTGTTTTGGAGAAGCTTTTGACGTCAAAATCATTGATGCAAAAGCGGAAAAGGGTAGCAACTGTTGCTGCCCTCGTTGCCGTCGTAGCACTACCATCTGCGTGCAGGCAGGCAGCCTGCAATAGCAGTCGCAAGGGCAACGGCGCTTGTGGCCATTATTCCCGCGGGTAAAAACCGAGCAGGGGTGCCCACCTGCGGAGGCGGTAGTGCCCGCGGGGGCGCCCAGCTCCAGGGGCAGCGCCGCCAGTGTGTCACGGACAAACTTCGAAACAGGAAATTTGATGTAATGCTTATATATGTCCGTGTCTTTTAGTATGTTCATGTTTTGTACAACATGTAAAGGGACGACCAAAGGCTTAATAGTCTCATTTTAGTTAGGTTAGTGGCCGCTTTAGGCTTGTAAATAAAAGGTTGTGTCATGTGGACACGTGTGAGAGATTTTGATCTATAATGGACCATTTTACCCTTTGTTATGCAACTGTTCAGAGCTTGTAAAGTCTGTTTGTAATTTGCATTGTCTATGAAGTGTTTTCGGAGATGTTTGCTTGTGGATCCCGAGTGAGGCGTTCTCTCTAACCCGTTCTCTCTTTTGTTGGTCCTAAGGGACATTCGGAGGCTTCGGGGAGGCTGACCTTTGCGGATGGACACGCAAGGGTACCGCATGACTTAGGTAAAACTAGCTAAGTCCGTGACAGATGGTATCACAGCAGGACAAGCACTCATAGAAACACTTAGCATGCAAATGTGGGGGACCTAGTGGGGCTGCGTTGAGGGCAGTTAGCACACGCGCGACCATTTGGGGGGAAAACGAGCATGGAGATGTAGGGAAAAGGAGTCGCTCGGAGGAGCGGGCATCTGACATTGGCATTTAGAGGAATGGCCAACCCTTCACGTAAGAGCCACCACGAGAACAGGCAAGCTTGGAAGAATGTGGAGCACACAAAGGTTGGGATGGTTGAGTTTGAGCTATGGCTCAACGTTGACAACTATACTTGATGGTGCTCAAGGCAAGCGACGCACTTGGTAAAGGATGAGACCATGCAAGGTGGAATGAGTTGCTCAACGACCAAAAGAGTTATGCAAAGCTCACAGAGGTGAGGGGAATTGCTAGCTTGAAGAATTTAGTACTCATGCATGAGCTTGTATATGGACGATGGAATGTTCGTGGCCATCCCAAGGCGATCGAAACTCGGCACCATGGAGCATTGAAACTTTCTCTTCGGCATGTGAAGGATACGTCCATAAGAGGCTGAAGTGCGCAACGAGTTCAACATGTTGCTAAGCCTTGAGTGGTGTAGCGGGGGCTGTATTGACGTGGAGTCACAATCTAGCAAGTGCGTTTGTAGGAGGCAGAACAATGCACAGTTTGTTCAACAGATCGGAGTAGTCCAAGGGGATGATGGTCTCTGAAACGAAGAGAGATGTTGCTCCAACGGGATAGTTATCTAGGAGGGATTAGTCTCGACTCTCCAGAGGGAGAATCATGTGGGACAGACCTCACAAGTTAAGGAGGAGTACCTCATCAAACAACAACTCTACGAAGCTCAATAGACTGAGCAAGCGGCGAGGAGTCATCGCATGATCTCGCTCGAGAGAATGCATTGGTAGATGCATTGAGAGATCAAGTGGGGGAGCGACCCAAAGCAACACAAATGAAGGAACACTTGGAGTCGATATGGAGATCGGACTCAAGGGAGGGCTGACCCGTGGAATGGTGGGCGCGAGGGCCACCATCAACTCAATGCAAAAACGAGGAGCGGAGCAACTTGGGTGTAACTTAGCGAAGTACCCAAGCCGCATAAAGGGAGCCAACATAGAAGATGAAACATGGAGTGGAGGCATAGTGTTTTCCTTGGATAGAGGTCAAGGACATAAACTCTTGCAGAGGCAAGAACAGGATCATGTTGTTCCATGGGTCATTCATTCTGATGGAGCGGACTCATCTTGCATGGTGCCAAAGACGAAGGGAGATTCTAGGCACATGCACCTTATCTCGGAGGAGCATTTGATGGAGAAACTAAGGCGACTCAATTTGTGGAGGCGAAGTTGGGTTCAGAAGTCCTTAGCACGGGGCAAGAGGACTCAGAGGCGGGTACTCTTGAAGAATTTGCCACAGTGTTGCCATTCAAGTTGCCATGAAGGAAGCGGTGCGCAGCGAAGTTTGTGCTGGTAGGGGCAGAGGCCCAGGATCCAGACAATGGTGCACTAATTACAGCGAAGTTGGGGGACTTCGGGAGCTACTGGGCGACGGACTGTCCTAGAGCGATGCTTCATCTAGGTGTGACCCAAGAGTGGGTGGATGAAGGTCGATTGCCAAAGGAGCGAACAAAATCGAAGGTGGAAGAGACCCTGCGATGTATTGGCAGAGGCCACACATGAAGGGTTCACAATTCAAGTTCGTCCCACAAGGATCAGAATACAATAGAGATGTCATCAGGAGGCGACATGGTGCAGCGGATCGTGGTAGAATAGTTCGTGGCAATGCGACACACACGACATAGTCCCGTGAGGGACTAGATCATATGGAGGTATGATCGGGAGCTACTAGAAGCTCCACTTCGGTGAACAACACGACAGTAAGAAGGGCTATGGATTCAAGGAGTGAAGGCCATGGTACCGTAGAGGCGGGTCTTCCGTGCGTGCATCAAATTTTGCATCGAATGAAAGCCTTGGTCATCAGCATATGGGGGTTGTGTTCCACCAATGGAAAAAGTTTGAATGCAAGTACTAGTAAATCCCATAGGAGGGACATGATCATGCAAAGGTATGATCGAAGCAGCTAGAGAGTTGGACTGCTTCAGAGCCTATATTTGCTTAAGGGAGCCCAACAAGTCAGAGGACAAGGTCGAGTAAGCAAACGTTGAAGGGATGCAGATGCGAGGCGATGAATAGTAGGGCCATGGGCATGGCAGCGCCATGGTACCGTAGAGGCGGGACTTCCGTGAAAGTCATTGATCCCTTGCTCTCATAGAGGGAGAGCGCTTGGTCGTGAAAGGGGCCGAGGAGGTGGAGCATGCAGAGGCAAACTCCAAGTACCGAGACAAGGCTGAAGGGCAGAGGCCAAGGATCTTCGTAAGACCGGTGTCAACGAGCTTCTCATCATGATAGCCGAAAGTGAAGGACTTCGGGTCAGGCAAGAGTGCATGACCAAGGAACGAAGCAGGCAGTACGCGGTGCTGTACCTTTTGCTACTCAATGGAGTAAGCGGTAGGGTTGATGGAGAAGATGGTACAATCCCAGAGGCGCCCAAACCTATGAGAGAATCACTCCAAGCTAGGGTGAAAACTTCCTACATTCTAGAAGTTTGATGGCATTGAGAAGGTGAATCACAGTAACTAACTCAATGCAAGGAGTGCAAACACTTCAAGTGCTTCAGAAGTGTGAGCAAAGAGCAGGCGAAGGCTAATAACCAGCTCGATGCATGGAGTGCAACCTCGAGGAGGCGGGCGAAGTCAAGTAACCTTTACCTTCTCAACTCTTAAGAGATTGGGCGAAACCGAGTACCCCAATTCTCTTATTTATCCGGCAGAGGAGCTCTGCACATGTTCAAAGACCCTTTGAAGATAATGAAAGACAATATTTGTCAAATCCTCACCAACGGTGATCAGTGCTATTGAGAGTAGATTGTCTGCTTCATTTCCCAACGAACTGCCAATCGAAAATGGAAGTAATGCGAACCTACTTGAAAGTGACAATTAAGTGAAAGAAGAGTCAATGGGCAAATTTTGTGGAGGAAGGACCCAAAAACTTCAGAAGTTTGCGAGACGATGCTTGTTAAAACTCCAACAAACATCCACCCAGTTTAAGCCGCATAAGCATTTAAGAGACTGGCGCATAGTAAGGATGGTCTTTTCCTTCCTCTAGAGGATCCGCAGGAACCAACAGGGATCAACACAACTCAGCCAACCCCACACTAGAGTCAGAGTCATTGGCGAGTTGAAGTAGCATGGCGGATTAAAGGTTCTACTACTCAAAAACAACAGTGGAGAGCAGTCGGGAGCCAAGAGGCACATTGCAATTGGAGCAGAAGATTGAAGACTCAACAAAGGCGAGGAGTTGCAATGTCGACAAAGGCTTCGACGAGGACGTCGAAGGAATAAGTGGGGGAGAATGTCACGGACAAACTTTGAAACAGGATGTTTGATGTAATGCTTATTTATGTCCATGTCTTTTGGTATGTTCATACTTTGTACAGCATGTAGAGGGATGACCGAAGGCTTAATAATCCCATTTTAGTTAGGTTGGTGGCCGCGTTAGGCTTGTAAATAAAAGGTTGTATCATGTGGACACGTGTGAGAGATTTTGATCTATAATGGATCATTTTACCCTTTGTTGTGCAACTGTTCAGAGCTTGTAAAGTTTGTTTGTAATTTGCATTGTCTATGAAGTATTTTCGGAGATGTTTGCTTGTGGATCCCGAGTGAGGTGTTCTCTCTAATACGTTCTCTCTTTTGTTGGTCCTAAGGGACAATGGGAGGCTTCGGGGAGGCTGACCTTTGAGGACGGACACACAAGGGTACCGCACGACTTAGGAAAAATTAGCTAAGTCCATGACAAGTGGGCGTGCAGCCTGCAAGCGAGGGCAGCAACCCCGCCCTCCACCGCACAGCCCGCCGCCAGTAGGGTGGTGGAGGCGGCGGCAGCAGCAGCAGCAGGGGAGGATGAGGGCATTAGGGTTTTCTGGGCAAAAGATAGTTTTACCCCTCAGAATTTGAGAAATTCTAGTTTCTGTCTTTTGTCTAAATTATGAAAATACCCCTAAGAATTAAGAAATTCCTTATATGCCCCTGATTTCATAAAATACTAATTAATTAAAAAGTTTAGTTGATTATTATTTTTATTATTATCTAGTAGTCCTACATGATGATGATTATTTATACATGTGATGTATGATGTGTGGACGGATGATCATGGACCGTGTGATGTGTGTACTTGTGATTATTATTATTGGGATCTGCGAGCCTCCATTATATTTCTCATTTATTGTCAGGCCTGCGTGCTTATGATTAAGTTGTAATCATATGAGGAGGCGCAGCGGGAGCATGGATGTGATAGCGGGACCCACGAGACGGACGATCGCGATGCATGAAGATGCATCGAGATTTTGACGGAACCGACGAGGACAAGATGGACAATCACAGGGCATGGAGATGCACCGTTACACATATAGATCTTGATGTGAGTGATTAGGCCTACTGGCTTGGGCCTAATCACATTAGGTTGTGGTCCATGATCATCTGGTGTGATTGCTTATACACATACTAGATATGTATATATATTTGCATGCGATGTAGATATATATTAAATATGTATATGTGTGACATGTCATATTAGGAGACCAAATCATAGAAACATCTCTCTCGATAATATTAAGTCGGTAAACGTGAGGTAATTAGATTGACCCACGTGGCCTTCCATCGTTATAAGTAGGAACCGATTCCCGGTATAGGTTGAGCTGATCGAATCCCTCGAGACTCACCTATATCGTAATTCGCTATCTTGCTTATGACATAGAGATGTCACTGGTGACCTGAGGACATGGTATGCTTGGTCGAGTCCCTCGAGGGTATATCATCAAATCAGACTCATCTTGTAACGAAGGTGTTGACTTAACCGAGCATCATGGTTAGTCGAGTCCCTCGAGACCATGGTGATTCGGAGGCCGAACAGGACGGGAATCACAAGGAGTTGTGATCGGCAAGAGTTGCCTACCTTTTAGGCTTAGTGTGATTGGTCGAGTCCCTCGAGGTTACATTAAGACACTGATCGGATCCTGATACCCACTATAAGTCTGCCGGAGACTTCCGTTTCACGTGCTGAGGGTGACGCGTGACTCGTTAGTAAAATAGTAAGAGCATATTAAGATAGAAGTCCATATCTTGATAGTTTACTTCATGCAAAATCTGCATGTTATTCATTTCTGTTGTATCTTTATTTTTAGAAAATGTCGCTTTCAAATCCCTTACGTGGTATACTTGATGTCAACCGCCTCACTGGTCCAAATTATATGGATTGGCTCCGTAACTTGAGAATTGTTCTCACGGCGGAGAAAATCATGTACGTCCTTGATACAGTGATGCCTGCGCACGAAGAAGGGGCAAGCGAGGATGAGATCGCTCGCTATGTGAAGTACATTGATGACTCCACTCTTGCTCAGTGCTATATGTTGGGCTCTATGACTCCTGAGTTACAGAGACAACATGAAAAAATGGATGTCAGATCCATTCTCCTACATGTCCACAAATTGTTTGAGGAACAGGGAAGGACTCAGCGATATGAGATATCCAAGAGCCTCTTCCGCGCTAGGATGACTGAGGGGACACCGGTTCAGAACCATGTCCTAAAGATGATTGAGTGGATAGAGAAACTCAGGTCTAGGAATGGTCCTAAAGGATAACTTGTGTGTGGACATTGTGCTTTAGTCCCTACCAGATTCCTTTTCACAATTCATAAAGAATTTTAATATGAACAAGCTTGAGGTGACTCTCCCAGAGCTCCTCAATATGTTGTGGGAGGCAGAGAGTACTATTAAGAAAGAGAAGCCAGTTCTCTACATTGGTGAGACCAGAAAGAAAAGGAAAGCAGAAAGGTCCCTTAAGAAGGGAAAGGGCAAGGGCAGACCAGGTAAAGCAAAGGTTGCTAAGAAAGACCTAGCGAAGGACAAAGGCCAGTGCTTCCACTGTGACAAAGATGGGCACTGGAAGAGGAACTGCAAAGAGTACCTTGCAGAAAGGGCGAAACAAAAGCTTGATGAAGCTTCAGGTACATTCATGATCAGTCTTCATTTGTCAGACTCTTATGATAACACATGGGTATTGGATACCAGTAGTGCTTATCATATATGCAATTCGTTATAGGTTCTGGCAAGGCCTAGGAGACTAGAGAGAGGCGAGGTGGACCTCAAGATGGGTAATGGAACAAAAGTTGCTGTAGTAGCTGTTGGCGAGGTCGCCCTACATCTGCTTGGTAGAGATTTTATTGCATTAGATGCATGTTATTTTGTTCCTTCTATTATCAAAAACATTATCTCCATTTTATGTTTGATAGTTAGTGGATATAAATTAGTTTTTGAGAACAATCGTCATCGTGCGAAGATTGGTGCGAAAAATCCACGAAACTTAAAATTGCGTATAGAGTAAATTGTGTTACCTAGGGAGATCGTATATCCCTGTTTCCTTGCAGATCCTTAGGAGAGGGTGAAGGAGGTCAAGCCTCCTCCTCTCTAGTAGTGTTCCACACAGTAGGGCTGCGACGACGCTCCTCAAAACTCCAGGCCTGCTCTGAGGTGGAGAGGGGGAGGAGAATAGGAGAGGCAAGCAAAGGCTCTAGCCTATGAGGCTCTGAATCCCTCCTATTTATAGAGGTCTCCTGTCAAACCCTAATGGATCCTCCCCTAGTGGGTATTGGATCTGCATCCAATAAGACAAGGGCTCCGTCGGATATCTCATATCCGAACCTCTACTCATCGCAATGCCTACCATATGTGTGTGACCCTCTAGGCCCAATATCGAGCTGGCCATGAGTCATACCTGTCAGAACTCCTTCTAACTCAGTGAATTATTATCTTTGTAATAATTTACTTGACTCATCGACTACGGACGTGTTAGGCCACTACGCTGTAGTCCCCAGACGATATAGGGGAATCCAATCCATTGGACCTGTCTATCCTCAATTACCGTGTACCTATAGTCCCTCATCTATCTAATATCCCAAAGACCGTATATCGAGCATGGTGCTATCAGATCCATACGGTTTCTACTCGAGTCTCGCTCTAATGGATTCTCCCGGAGAACTCTTTCTCTCTCAACCCGAATGACCCTAGCCAGGGATTTTTCTGAGCAAGAATACATGGGATATTCCTCTCATGACGCCGAGAGTGGATGATCCTCTATCGAAACTCAATAGCCCTCGTAAGGTCGACTACCACTCCCAATGACCAGTTGTACTAGATCTGGGACAACCAAACCTATAAGTCTGGTATCAAAGAGTGGAGCACCCATACAGGACATCCTTAGTGTCTCAAGTCTAAGGACCATATATACCAATAGGACTACGGAATCACTGTTTGATAATAAGGCATCATCAACCATCCAGCATTCCGTAAGCGGATCAATCAGTGAACTTATTCTCCAATGAGCACTTGTACTGTATCCCTAGTGTCCCTACACGAGCAGCTATGAGACCAGCTGCATCCATCATATGGACGGGTATACAGCACACTAGTCTGTCCGGTTATCACGATGTCCCTCTCGAGTAACCTATGACCGGGATTATTTAGGATATGTGTTTAAAGGTGAATCGATCTCATTATCGTGATCTCATCACGATCCGATTCCCATTGCAGAAATCCAAGGACATCACAATATATATATATGCATATATACAATAGTTATAAAGTGATATACGTCAAAATATAATAAGCAAAAAGATTCTGTATCAAGTCACACGTGCCATCACTCACGTGATTGACTTGCTGGGCACCTATGACTAGCAATTATGTGCTAACTATGATTTTTAAGGCATATATTAAACAAAACAAGCCCGGTAAGTCTAGGTTTTTTTCGACGAGCTTCCGGCGATCTTCCGATGAACTTTCGATGATCTCTCGGCAATCTTTCAGTGGACTTCCGACAAGCTGCTGGACTTCATGATGATCTTCTTAGCGAGTTTTGATGAGTTTCTTCTTAGCCAATTCCGACAGCATTTCTGACAAACTTCTGGACTTCCAACGAACTCTCAAACTCTCAACGAAATCTCAATCTTGACTTTGGCACTTCGTTTTACTTTATGTCTTGATCGCTATCATAGTTAATCTTTCACACTTTTCTCAACATATAGATTTAATGAAATAATTTACTAATTGATTTCATCATCAAAATTTAAGATTCAACAATCTCCCCCTTTTTTATGATGACAATCAATTGATGACAGAGTTAACCTTTTCTCCCTATATCTATATGCCATACTTGAGAAAAGACACTCTTGAATTCAAGGCCTTTCAATTCAAGCATCAAACCGATAAGTTATATGCATTTAAACTTATCAACATGCATATCATGATACCAATCATGATTTACCATCTCAAAATATGATATCACGTATTTATTACAATACAAATGATGTCAAGGCATGACATCCATTTTTAAGTCCAATATAGAATGATGATAGACAATCATCATTTTCAAGTATTATATAAATTTTAAATATGAAATTTAGCAAGATTCAAATTTCAAAGATGACAATCCATCGATATAAGGCATGAAATTAATTGTAAGTAGGAAATTAAGCATGATAATCACAATGATAGACACTTATCATTTTGATACAAAATCAAGCATTATTTTAAGAATGAAACATTTTCAAGTATTCATGCCACATTACGATACGTTTCAAGCATTCATGATACATTTTAAGTATCTACGATACATATGATGCATATGCAATACATTTTGATATTTTTCAAGTATTTATGATGTATTTGATAATTCCAATCATATTTCAAGCAATCACAAAACATTCAAGCATTTATGATAAGATACATTTGACACATTATTTCAAACATTCATAATGCCAATTTATCATCAATTTGGCACATTTCTGTTGAATCTCATATTTTGATAATGAAATCAATTGGTAAATTATTTGATCCAATCTATATGTTGAGAAAAGTATGTAGGATTAACTATGATAGCGTAAGACATAAAGCAGATGTTGGGCCGGAGTCAAGATCGAGACTTTGTTGGGAGTTCGAGAGTTTGTCGGAAGTTCGGACATTAATCGGAAGTTCTGTCGGAATTAACCGAGAAGTTCGGGAGCTTGCCAAAGAAGCTCATCAGAACTTGCCAAGAAGATTATCGTAAAGTCCAATAGCTTGCCGGTAGTCCATTGGAACATTATCGAAAGATCGTCGGAGGTTCGTCGGAAGATCGCCGGAAGCTCGTCGGAAGAACAAATGACATACCAGATAGAGATTGCTTGTTTAAATATCTTAATTATCATAGTTAGACCTTCAGTTGAGTTAGGATTGGGAGGAAATCCCACTAACTCAGTTAGGAACCAATTGGGCCTTTAATAGGACTAAATTGGGCTGGTTGAAGCAGCCCATTCAGCACCTGAAGTCATGGCCGACGGTGCACCGCTTGGGACTCAGTCTCCCAAGTGGTTTGGGCGGCGGTACCATGTTAGGACTCTAGTTAGGAGAGTCCTAATTGAGAGGGATATTCATGTAAAACCTACCTAAGCCGACCCCTATTAAAGAGGTGAAGAGGCCGGCTAGGGTTAGGAGGTTGTTTCTTAGAGAAGAATTAGGAGTTGTAAAGGAATAGGAGTCTTGAGTAGAAGTCCTATTAGGAGTTGGTTAGAAGTAGGAGTCTTGAGTAGGAGTCCTATTAGGAGTTAGGGTTTAGAAACCCTATAAATAGCCATATATTCCTCCTCTTTTTATAAGTAATAGATGAATCTTTCTGCAGCCTTTGAGCAGCAACTTGGAGGGAGGAACCCCTATAGAGTTCCAAGGAGGCCGATCCCTTAAAGAGATCAACCTCAAGTTTAGAATCTGCAAGGGTTCTAACACCTGGTATCAGAGCAGCATTCTTGGCATCTCGCTGCCCTTCCACAGCCATCCATCAACCCTCCATAACCGCTCAAAGCAATTCCACAATTGCTTAAAAGATCGTCACCAAATTCTGTCGTCATCTCCACCACCACGGATCATCCTTTGATCTCCCCGTGAATTGCAACAGGTTCTAGTTTTCTACTTTACTTCTGCTGCAATTTAGTTATCCTTATTTGAAAATCCCAAAAAAACTATTCCTATATTTCTGCATAAACTTTTCATCATAAAGTTTTCATCTCTACGACGAAAGATACATTGCAGAATTCCAATCGTATAGTACCGTCTGTTTGATCTTGCTACTGTGTTTTTTCTATCCAAATCTCTACGAAATTTTTATGATATCTTTGACACTTCCTAACAGCAGATTTTTCTTTGGTTTTGTTAAAAATTCTCAATATAAACCATTGGTATTTTACATCTAATTTGCTATACTTGAAAATCTGCACTGTAAAATTTCAGCCGCATAGCACTGTTTTTTGATCTTGATACTACGTTGTTTCTATCCAAATCTCTACGAAATTTTTATGATAGCTTTGACACTTCCTAACAGTGGATTTACCTTTGGTTTCATAAAAAATTTCTCAATATAAACTACTGATCTTTTACGTCCAATCTGCTATACCTAAAAATCTATGCTGCAGAAAATTTCAGCCGCATATTGTTGCCTTAACCCATCTATTTGCAATCTTTTTTGAATGAAATTTCTTATACACTTCATAGATCATCTTGGCTTCTATCTAAGATTGATCTATTAAGAAATTCATTTCTAAAAACGATTTTATATTGCTACAAATTTTCGTCGTAACTCGTTGAAATTTTTCGACGAGAATTCTGCAATCGCAACTTGCACCAATTTCTTTGCTATTATACTGACGAAATTTTCTTGATTAAATTAGATATCCTTGCTGTCATATAAACTGTGATTTTTCTATCAATTCCCTCCTTAATTCTCTCAAGTTTTTGGTGAAAATTACGTCGAGAAACCGTTGTTTCTTCGACGATAATTCTACTCTTACAAGACAACACATACTTGCTGTAACTTCCACTGATTTCTATCAAACCTTTGCTACCATCTACCACAGATCCAAAATATTCATCCATAGCCCTAAAACTCTACCAAACCACACCCTCAAACTGCACCCAAAATAGCCACAAAACAATCCTAAACAGTAGCCTACATCCACCAATCCACCAACCCTTTCGACCATCACCTCTCTTAACCAATACATGCCTTTAACCCGACAACAAAAGAGATATCTTAACATCATAGATTTGGCGGCATATACTATGACATCTGAGAAAGTAATCAATGCTAAATTTGAAGCCTTCGAGGTGCGAATGGAGGATAAGATTCGGACGCTCTTTATCGAACTCAGATTGGGCCGACCACTAAGCCCGAAGAAATCACATCAAGGAGAGAGCTTTGCCCAATCGCACTAAGCCTGAAGATATGACTTCCAAGAGAGGGGAAGCTCTATGACCAACCCCAACTATCCATGCATGAGAGTGGACTTCCCTAGACGGGAAGAAGGAGACCCAATTGGTTGGATCTCGCGCGCGGAGCGATATTTTCGGTACCATAAAACCGTGGATGCATCTATGGTGAAAATTGCAGCTATACATCTTGAAGGGGATGCTATACAGTGGTTTGACTGGTTTGAACATACTTATGGAGTCCTTTCATGGCGACAATTCAAAGAAGGACTGCTGATCCGCTTTAGACCAACCGATTACGAGAATATTGACGGACAACTAGCAAAGATCTGACAAACCTCTACCATTCAGGAGTACCAAACCAGGTTTGAAAGGTTATCTAATAAAACTCATGATTGGTCTCAAAAACAGCTATTGAGGACCTTCATTGAGGGCTTGAAGCCGGAGATCCGAGGAGAAGTTAAAGCGCGACAACCGTATACGCTTATGGCAGCCATCTCTTTCGCACGACATCAAGAGGAGCAATTAAACCATGAAGCTCGGAGGACTAGGGTCGCTCCTCAACCAGTAATATTGAAGCCCTCAGCCCCCCCTACTATCGACCAAGTCCCTACACCAAAGAGGTTAATAAGAGAAGAGCTTCGGGAGCGATATGCGAAGGGGTTATGTTGGCATTGTGACGAGCCATGGAGCCGTGAGCATCGTTGTAGTAAAGGGGGACTTCTTATGATTGAACCAATAGAAGAAGAGGTCATTGAACATCTAAAAGAGAGCCTTGAACATGAAGAAGAAGATGTAGAAGAAGAGCCACAACCGACCGAAGTTACGGTACATACACTAGCTGGCTACTCAAACCTGCAAACGATGAAAGTTGAAGGCCTTCTCAAACAACAACTGATCACTGTTCTCATCGACACGGGCAGCACTAATAACTTCATAAATAGTAAGGTGAAGATTGGTGCTGTAGGATCAAGAGATAATTGCAGATTTCTTCCTCCTCCCTCTTGATGATCATGAGGCCATACTCAGAATTAAATGGTTGATGACATTAGGTGATATTTCTTGAAATTTTATGCAACTAAAAGAATTCTCATCTTAAAGCAGTTAAAAGAATTCTTAGATATCTTAAAAGAACCACTAATTTAGGATTATGATATCCAAAATCTGAAAACTTCGAATTAATTGCTTATGCTAATGCAGATTTTACTAGATGTAGATTAGATAGAAAAAATACATCCGAAACATATCAATTCTTAGGTCATGCACTTGTCTCTTGGTCTTCCGAAACGTAAAACTCGATTGTACTATCTACCACTGAAGCCGAATATATAGCGCCTAGCACATGTTGTGCACAAGTCGTATGGATAAAAAATACATTAGAAGATTATAGAATTTATCTTAAAAATATTTTCATAAAATGTGATAACACAAGTGCAATATGTTTAACGAAAAATCTTGTTCAACACTTTAGAACTAAACATATTAATATTAGGCATCACTTTATATGAGATCATGTTAATAATCATGATGCAATCTTAGAATTCATTAATACGAAACATCAATTGGCCGATATCTTTACAAAACCTTTAAATAAAAAATAATTTGATTTCATTAGAAGAGAGATAGGCAAGTTAAATTGTCCAAATTTATGAGTTTGTTGTATTTCATGAATGGAGCTTTCATGAATTTATTTTGTTTTGGTATCAAGTTTACTCCATACCCTTGCTCCATCACATAATGATGTTTAATACATTGGCAAATGCATCTTTCACATATTTCACTCTTATGAATTTTTAATGAGAAACACATTTAATTTATGAAGACTTATTCAAAGATTTTTAATCCTTCATTTGGTGCTTCTTCGTTAATGAAGTCTTTTTCCTTACTCTTCTCATGAATGAAAAACTTTATGAATTGATCACTTGCAAAAATGGTGATTTGACTTAGTGTGCAACGGATTTGATTTAGGATACACTTGATCCTTTTCATAAATCCCTTCTCTTTGTTAAAATTGAAGCATGATTTAATAAAACCCATTTATTGTTTTGAATTTAACTTGGTTCAAATATTTTCATGAAATTTGGTTCTTGATGGATTCTTTCCTTACCCTTCTTCTTCGTCTTCTTATTTTTACGACGAAGGAAGAACATCTAAAGAAGAACCAAAAAACCTATGTGCATCTAAAGTAAAAATATTAGCTTATCCAAAAGAAATTAATCATGTAAAGTTTTGCTTACCTTCATTTATTGCTTAAATACATTAGTGTGAAACTTGCTTGAATTTTTACCACACTTGCATTATTGAATTATTCTCTTTTTTGTTGATGACAAAAGGGGAGAAACATGGGAAATTGATAACAAATTGGCATGTCTTAGATAAATGCATAAAATGCATTGTATCATAAATGCTTGAATGTCTTGCGAATGTTTGAAATATGATTAGTATCGTCAAATACATACTTGAAAAATATTAAAATATTTGCTTGAAACATATCAGAATATAGCATGATGACTTGTAAATGTTTTATTCCCAATATCATACGTAAATTCGTTTCATTTATATAAATATCTTTCATTATGATAAGGTATCTTGAGCTTAACTTACTATTTACAATTGATATCTTGTCACGGAATAATGAAATATTATCTTTTATCAAGAATTGTCATCTTGCTAAATTTCATATTCAAAATTCGTAAATGATGATTGATTATCATTGGACTTGAAAATAGTTGTCATGCCTTGATATTATTTTGACAAATACGTGATAACATATTTAGAATTCGTAAATCATGATAAGTATCATGATGGTCATGTTGATAAGTTTAAATGAAAGTAACTTATCGGTTTGATGCTTGAATTCAAAGGTCTTGAATTCAAAAATATCTTTTCTCAAGTATGACATATAGATAAGGAGAGTTAAGGTTAACTCCGTTATCAATTAATTGTCATTATCAAAAGGGGGGAGATTATTGAATCTTGGATTTTGATGATGAAATTAATTGGTAAATTATTTGATCTAATCTATATGTCGAGAAAAGTATGCATGATTAACTACGATAGTGGTAAGATATAAAGTAAATGTTATGTCGAAGTCAACTGAGACATAAATTAAACCAGTAAGATTTCGTTGGGAGTTTGAGAGTTCGTCGGAAGATCGGACATTCGTCGGAAGTTTCGCTGGAACCAACCGAGAAGTCCAGGACCTTGACAAAGAAGCTCATCGGAACTCGCCAAGAAGATCCTCGTGAAGTCCAGGAGCTTGCCGGAAGTCCGCTGGAACATTGCCGAGAAATTATCGAAAGTTCGTTGAAAGATCACCGGAAGAACAATTGATGTACCAGCACAAGAATACTTTGTTAAATATAATAATTATTATAGTTATACCTTAAGTTGAGTTAGTATTGGGAGGTAATCCCACTAACTTAGTTAGGGGCTAACTAGGCCATTAATAGGGCTGAATTGGGCCGAATTGAACAGTCCATTCAGCACCTGAAATCACGGCCGGTGGTGGCACTACTAGGGCCGGTGGTGGCACCGCCTAGTGACCCAGTCTCCTAGGTGGTCTGGGCAATGATACCACCCAGACTGGGTGGTGGTACCGTTGGTAATTAATACTGCCAACGGTGGTACCACCCTTGTCAGGCGGTGGTACCGCCAGAGCTCGATCTCTGAGCTGTCAGGTGGTGGTACCATTAGAGCTCGGTCTCTAAGCTGTCAGGCGATGGTACCGCCCAGATTGAGCGATGGTACCACCCAGTGTCAGTTTGCAGGTGGTAGTACCGCCTAATAATGGCGATGGTGCCGTCAGTAGCCCAAAATCCGAGGATGTGATACTTTTTTGCTCAAATTCTGAAGTCGTTAGGGCCTATAAATACCCCACCCTTTTATGAATGAACGGGCACAAAAAAAGTGTTAACATAATCTTGAATTTCTGGGGTGTTAAAGTGTTGTAAAAGTGAGAAAAGTCCTCCCCTCCCTCTCTTAGCTTTGTAACTATCCAAGAAAGGGTTATCTCCTACACCCGGTAAAAGGAGAAAGAGCTGTAAAATGTGGTTGAACTTCGCGTATTGAAGGAAGACCATTAGTGGACACCGGTGACCTCGATGGAGGAGGAATCAAAAGTGGATGTAGGTCATAACGACCGAACCACTCTAAATTCTGGTTTGCATTTCTATTTGAGCAATTTACATTACTGCAATCTTTCTTAACTTTCTCTTTACACTCTTACGAATGCCTTCAAGTTTAATATCTTTCCGAAATGGATTTAATCGAAACGAATATTTTCTAAAATCAATAATTTTTTCGCTATACTAATTCACCCCCCCTCTTAGTGTCTCTCTTGATCCTAACAATATTATGTTTCTTGTGGTTCAATCTGTATCTTCTAAACACCCACGACCAAACATCATGAGTTGGAAAGAATAAGCAATGCACAACAAAGGTTGTACGTTAACATCAAAGAAAGCTGAGCGTAATTACAATCTTCTTTAAAACATGTGGTTTGAAAATATGCTAGAATGGATCCACATTTTATTGACAGATCCTGGTAGCATGTCTTGCGCGGATTTTCTATTGTTGGAAACTCTCTTGTACTAAGCACACTCTTCTTTTTGTCTTACCTCAACATCTAATGATCACAGAGCGATTTAGAAACTGACTACTAAATTTTGAATTAAAATGTTTTTTTGTTGATTAGGAATTTGATTAGCATTGAGATTCCTAATGAATTAGATCATCTTTATAAATAGCTTATGGTTCTAGTGTGTGTCATGTTTCTCTTCTCTCCAACATGAAATATGCGTGGTATATGGGATGAGTGTTTGAATGCTTCAGACCATAAATGTTTCCATTTCCTATTCTACGCACTTCTCCTTGCTGTGTTTTCTCATGTTTCATGCATTGGAATTGGGGCATAAGACTCCTTTATTTCTCCAAAACTAGGTCTCCTAATTGCTTGTAACTCCTTTTTCATTATCATACATTATAACATACGGCACCCAAGCACTTTACTCCGTCAACGGGATAGTCGCACTTTAAACAGCATCAGGATAGTCACAAAGATGTTGGAATTGTCTTCCTTAATTAGCTTAAGCCTAAAGCGATTCTTCGAATCTGTAAATCTTGTGTCGACTATTTTATGATCAGCTCTCATATGATTTACCTGAAAATTGAGATACTAATAACCTCTCTCACCACAGAATCTGGCGATATTTGCATGCAGTATTGATGCTTAATCTTAGCTTTATCTCCCTCCTAATGGCAGTCTTCCAATGAAGCATCAACCACCGAAAAAGCTTTTTATGCTGCATTTTTGCTCTGCAATAGCAAGAGTTTTTCTCCTAACACGAGTTTCTTCATGTAGAATACATAAATATTCGACTAACATATACTAATCAGCGATTTCAATAGGTGATCGGGCGCTCTCCTAGGCGCTCGGGTGAGGTGAGGCAATGCCCGAACATCTTGCCTTACTTAATGTCCAAGCAATGCGCTTCAAAGAGGTGCCACCAAACCAGGTGACCAAACCAATGTTTTAGGTCTGGTTCGATCTATTTATATTAGTTGGTTCAATCAAACCAACTAAAATATCGATATCAACCTCCCAGCATCCCTCTTGTGACTTCCCCAACTCTAACCTTGCTCGTGATTCCACCGTCGATATTTTCTCTCTACTGCCGCTACCTCTCTCCACTATCGTTGCCTCTCTCCGCTGTCGCTGCACTGTCGCTACTTATCGCTGCCACTATCGCTGCTCGCCACTACTATCGCTAATCATCGCTGCCTCTATCACTGCTCACCGTTGCTACCGCTGCTACCATTGCCATTATCGTCGCTCACCGCTGCCACTGCTTGTTGTTACCACTACCGCTGCTCTCAGTCAACAGCCTCAATCCTACTCTTACTCTCTTCTCACATCGACTCAACTTAGTATACTGTTAATAGTATATTAACAGTATACTAGTAAAAGTATTTTTTATTTATTATATTAATAATATATTATTTTAATTTTAATACTACTAATTTTTATTTATTTAAAATTATTGTTAGGGTTCAGGATAAATGACAAGTGTACAAAGCAACTCACTTGATTCTCCATTGACATAAAAAAAAATCTTGCATAAAAGTATAATTATCTAAAAAATCCAAAAGATCCTAATATAATCACTTGCATATTCTATGATAAGACTACTAAATGTGATATTTTTCATGCAAAACAACATATGGTAGGAAATTTTAAAAATGCAGTAGCTTGCAAAAGTGTCCACCTAAGGTAAAAGAAGAGTTGCTAACTTATATGAATAAAAAGAATATGTAAAAGAATAAATCTTATGGGAATTTACTAGAGGATAATATTAAATATCTCAGGGATGAAGAAGAAGATTATTCTATGAGTATTTTTAAGTGGAAAAAAATTATATGACAAAAAAGGAAAAGAAGTTATGAGTACTAAGAAGGGTAAAAAAAGACCGATGGATCTATATATGTTTCAAAGATCATAGAAACAATAAGGGCAAGCAAGAGGCTCAAAATTTAGACAAACAAATATAAGTGATGCTTGTGATAAAGAAATAAGATAAAGAATAATTTAGCACATTACTTGTTGAATCTTAGATTTTGATGATGAAATCAATTGATAGTGCCTATAAATTAATCTGTGTTTTGAGTGACGTAGGAACCTTTGATTAGGGAGAGACAATTAAAGCAGGAAGAATAATGTTAGGTCGAAGAAAAACATGTCAGAAGATTGGACGTCGAACCAAAGGATCGGTCGACGTATCGATAGAAGGCTTCGAGCCATGGGTTCGGGCATCGGGCCAAGAAGAGCAGAAATTGTGTCAAGGAAATCGGAATTGCAGAGGTCAACTGACCGATTGGGCAATATGCTGCAAGAGAGGACGATGCGCCGAATAATCGGACGAAGCATCGATAAACCAATGACATGCTGGATAACACTTAATTCAGGCTTTATAATAATTGTCTAGATCGAAGTGGGTTTTAAGTGTGCAGAATTAACTATGATAGCAAAGCATAAAACAAAATGAAGTCTTGGAGTCAAGAACGAGATTTCGTTGGGAGTTCGAGAGTTCGTCGGATATCCGGATATTCGTCAGAAGTTCTGTCAAAATTGACCGAGAAGTCCAGGAGCTTACCAAAGAAGCTCATCAAAACTTGCTAAGAAGATCATCGTGAAGTCGAGGAGCTTGCTAGGAGTCTGCTGGAATATTGTTGAGAGATCGTCAGAAGTTTATCGGAAGCTCGTCGGAAGAAACCTAGACTTACCGACTTATTTAGCTTAACAAATGCTTTAAAATTCGTAGTTAGAACATAATTGGGTTAGAATTGAGTCAACTCAATTAGGGCCCAATTAGGCCCAAGATTAGGCTAGGTTAAGCTAAGTGGAAGGCCCAAATAATGACCCAACAAGTGGCACCATTATGGCACAGTCTCCAAGACTATGTCAGGTGGTGGTACTACCAGACTGGGTAGTGGTACCACCTAGTGGTAGTGTCAGGTAGTGGTACCACCCAATGTTAGTACTACAGGCGGTGGTACCGCCTAGCACAGGCGATGGTACCGTTAGGACCCGAGAAACCCGGGATGAGACTCTTTTAGGCTCTAAGTTTGAATCCACTTGAGGCCTATAAATACCCATCTCATCCCTAGTTAAAAATCACATAACTAAGAGCAAAAAAAAAAAAAAATTATTGTAATTGTGTGTGAACTCCTCTCAGAATTTAAGTGTTAGTCTTGTTTAAGAGAGGAGTAAAGGGGGTTGTAAAGGTTCTCTCTAGAACCTGTCAAAAGGAGAATCCAATTGTAAGAGTAGTTGATCTTTGCCTATTGAAGGAAGATCATTAGTGAATGCTGGTGGCCTCGATGGAAGAGGAATCGACAGAGTGGATGTAGGTCACGACGCCCAAACCACTATAAAAATCTGGTTTGCATTTCTTTTGAGCAATTTACTTTAACTGCAAATGGCCTTCTTATTGCTTTCACTATGCTCCCTTAAGCTTCCAAGTTAATACCTTTCCAATCAGTTTTCAATGTATGAAAGATTTTCAGAACCGACATAATTTTATCCGCTATACTAATTCACCCCCCACCCCCCTCCCCCCCTCTCTAAGTGTCGACTCATTCCTAACATTGCTCGCTTCTTCTATCAAGTCTTCCTCTTAATACAACTCGTTTAGACAGTTTTAAGGAGATGATTGAAGCTATTGGAAGATATGGTACGGGATTAAAACCTCCAAGTTATTATGAGATGTGAGTTCCATTGTTAAAAAAATAGTTGAATTATACAAATGACTTACTAAATGGCTATAAAGAATCATGGGCAATACATAGTTACTCTATTATGTCAAATGCTTGGACTGATAGGAGACATAGGAGTATAATAAATTTTATGGTTAACTATTCTTTAGGGGCTATGTTTGTGAAGTTAATAAATACTTCATCTTTTGTGAAATCTGGAGATAAGATATATGATTTGCTTGATAAGTTCATAGAAAAAATTGGAGAACAAAATATCGTTCAAGCCATAACCGACAATGAAGGCAACTATGTATTAGTTGGTAATATTCATCTTTTAAATTTTTAAAATTTTAAATTATCTTATCATTGATTAACTGTGTTAAACTCTTAAATCTTATCATTTTTATCATCCTTTATCTTAGGTAAGTTATTTGAAACAAAAAGACAACACTTATATTGGACTCCATGTGTGGTCCATTATATTGATTTAATGTTGGAGGATATTGGAAAGATCCCCGACATCAAGAAAACTTTAGAAAGGGCAATCATTGTTGTTAGATTTCTCTATAATAATATTAGGGCTTTGAATATGATGAGAGAATTCATAGGCAACAAAGAATTAGTGAGATATAGTATTACATGATTTGCTACTTCATTCTTGATATTATAGAGCGCGCATCGTCAAAAATATAATATAAGAAACATGTTTACCTCTGAGAAATGGGTGACAAGTAAATAGGTAAAAGAAGCAAAAGGCAAGAGGGCTACTGATATCATCTTAATGCCATCCTTTTGTAATCATGTAGTTTATATATTAAAGGTAATGAGCCTCCTTATTCGAATCCTTTGGTTGATGGATAATAAAAATAAGCCTACAATGGAATATATTTATGAGGCTATGGATAAAGCAAAAGAGATGATTAAATTTTTTTTTATAAAATTAAAAATATAAGAAATTTTTTATAATCTATTGGGTTTATTATTTGACGAAAGATGGAATTGTCAACTTTATCGTCCCTTATATGTAGCAAGATATTATTTGAATCTTGAATTCTTTTATAAGATTAAATATGTTGGGTTTGATGTAGAACTTTTGGATGGGTTATATTAGTGCGTTGTAAGATTAATTCTAAGCTTTGAGGTATAAGATAAGATTATTTATGAATTATCTCTATATAAAAATATCGAAGGTCTTTTTGGAATTTCAATGACAGTTCGATCCAGGACAATTACATATCCAGGTATTAATAATTTGATAAAATTAATTTTATCTATAGTATGTTACTATGTTATTACTAATAATAACATAAATTTTGTAGTTGAATTGTAGAGTTTATTTAAAAATTTCATCCTGAACTTACAATAATTTGCTATAAAAAAATTTAGTTTGACATATAATACTTCGAGTTGTGAGTGAAACTGTCTTTGAGCATGTATGGATCACTAAATATTTTTATTTTAATTAATTTATTTATTTCGATAGATTTATTAATATATTTTTAAATTATATGACATGACATACTCACTCAAAGAGAAGAAATTGGTTGAAACATCAATGATTACATGATCTTATTTACATAAAGTATAATCAAGCTTTGAAGGCTCATCATGATTTGCGAAATAGAATTGATCCAATTTTATTATAAGATATTGATGATTCAAATGAGTGGTAGGAATTAACTTTTATTTCCTTACTTGCCATTGTAATTTATGAAATATTAATCTTATTTCCTTATTTGCCATTATGAATTAGGAAATGACTATTAAGAATTCCAAATAGGATGATATCATATTTGTTAATATATTAAATAAAAATAATTCATATTAAATAAATACAAAAATTAAGAAAATTTTTCTCTAATGGAAGCTCACTTCCTCCTATTTAAGGAAAGAGATTTCTCTCTTTCGTTCCTCACTTAGCTGAGCTCAATAATGGGAAGAACAATGAGTTACATCCTGTTGAGAAGAGGTAGGTTTCCCTACATTTCTTGAAAAATAGAAGTTTTATTTTGATTCTTTAAATATTTAAAGTTTTATAGTTTGAAAATATTTATCAATCCTTTAAATGTTAAAATTTTTATTGTTACATTAAAATTTATCAGTTGAAGATTTCATAATATTCTTGGATCCTTGCTTAAGGTTTTTATTTTTGGATTTAAACATGCTAAATTAATATTTTTACTTATTATTTTAAAATATTTAAATATTTAAATGAATATTTAAAATATTTTTTCTTAATATTCTAGGATCCTAATATTATAGCTTATCTTTTAATCTTATCTAGATTAAAATTTTCTTGTTAGATTGAAATATGTTATCTAAAATTTTTTATATTCTTTGATTTGAAATTTAAAATGTGTTATTCTAAATGGTTTAAAATTTATTTGACTAGATTATGTTGAAATTATAGATATATTGAAAGTATGATTTTTAATTTTTATTGAATTTATAAGGTTATTTCATTATATTAAAACTTATCTCCCAACTTTCTCTTTTAATGTGTTGTTACATTTTTTTTTTCTTTATATATAATTGTTAGTGAATATATGTTGTCATAATTTGATATGAAATTGAATAGGAATTGGATTGAAACAACCCGTAGGCCAAACCCAATCCATAGGTTAGGCCATAGCCCATTGGCTAGGCTCAGTCACTAGGCCAGGCCCAACTCATATGCTAGGCCCAACCCGCAGGTTAAGCCTTAGCCCGTATGCTAACCCAGCCCAACCATCATGGGCAGTCACGTGCGACGCACATAACCAATCCATGGGCTAAGGCTAGGCCAGCATGGTATAATGCATGCACAGTCATGTGTAGTACACATGACCAGTATATGGGCTAGCCAAACTTAGCCCAATATTATTGTTGAATTTGAGCCCAAACATTGATTGAACTAAACCAGACTTGATTAGTCTAAATCGATTCAGGGTTATTCCGAATTGATTGACTTATTCAAGTCACTTTTATCTAATTTGAACCTAGTTTAGTCTAAATTATACTAGTTTATAGTGGTTCCAGACTAGTTAAATAAGGATTAGAGATCGATTCTAGTAGGTTCTAGTTAAATCGAGTTTAATGTGATTGATTAAACTAGAGTTCAAGTTAATTGAGGGCTAATTTGTAGTATTTGACATGAATGATGTTTAAAAGAGATGTTTTTAATGTGTTATTTCATCCCGATATAGATATGACCGGTATGAGATAATGCTATTACTATTAGGATCAAGAACGACACTAAGAGGGGGGGTGAATTAGTGTAGTGGATAAAAATAATAAATTTAAATAATTTCGAAAAACTTCATGTGATGAAACTCTTAGTTTGACAAAAACTGTTTTGAAAAGACATTTGACTCGAATAAATTTATAAGTGAGTAGAGAAGAGGGGATTGGATAGTTTGCAATGAAGTAAAGTAGAATGAAGCAAAAGTAAAGTATGCACCAAGAAGAGAACACTCCAATTTTATAGTGGTTCGGTCGTCCTGTCGACACCTCCTCCAATGAGGTCAATAGTTTCCACTATTGATCTTTTTTGAAGGGCAAAGATCAATCACCCCTTTACAAAACTTTCATAAGTGGCTCACTCTCAGTTTACAAACTTTCACACTTAGAAACGATAGAGGTGTGTAAGGATCAAGGGCACTAAGAGGGGGGGGGGGTAAATTAGTGCAGCGGAAAACTTTCGACGATTAAAATTGCGTTCGTACGATAAGAGCGATTTTGGTAGAAAATCCGATTCGTAAATCACTTTAACTTGTAATCAAGCAAGATGTAGTTAAAGCAAGTCTATGAAGGCAGTTTTCAGTTGTGATGGAAATTAGAATGTAAGCGTAAACTGAAATATGATGTTCGTACGATAAAACTGATTTACGTCTAAATGCCGATTCGAAAAATACTGAACTTGAAACACGATCGTAAATGCGCAGAAGGCAGTAAGCTATTGAGGAGGTTTACAGTAAAGATAATATGCTCAAAGTAAATGCAAACCGAGATTTAGAGTGGTTCGGTCAATCTTGACCTACATCCACTTCTGGCTTCCTCCACCGATGAGGTCACCAACGTCCACTAGAGGCCTTCCTTCAATAGGCGAAGGCCAACCACCTTTTTACAGTTTCACTCCTTTTGACGGGCTTAGGAGACAACCCTTACAGAATTTTCTTTCCTCTCTTGACAGATCAAAACTTGGAAGAAAAGAGGAAGGAGAACTTTTAACTCATACAACACTTTTTGAGCTCTTAAAAACAGAGAGTAAGATCAGGATTTCGGTGGTTTTTGGTTGCTCTGTCATTGCTGAAAGGGTGGGGTATTTATAGGCCCCAACCTAGTTTGAATTCCGAGCTCAAAACTATCAATTCCCGGAATTCCGGGGTCTGGCGGTTGCACTGCCTGACTGGGGCGGTTGCACCGCCTGGTAGAGCTCGAAGACTGAGCCTCTGGGCGATTCCACCTCCTGTCAGGGGCGGTTGCACCTCCTGCCAGAGCTCGGAGACCGAGCTTAGGCGGTGCCACCGCCTGACTAGGGCGGTTACACCGCCCAGCCAGAGCTAGGAGACCGAGCTCAGACGGTTGCACCTCTGTTAAAGGCGGTTGCATCGCCCAACCAGAGCTCGGAGACTAAGCCCTAGGTGGTGCCACCGCCGACCCAAGCAGTGCCACCTCTGGCCAAGTAATCTGGGTCCGAAATGAGTCGATCCATTCGACCCAATTTGGGTCTTTCAAGGGCCCAATTGCCCTAAGATTAAGTTAATAGAATCACTTCCCATTTCTAACTTAATCATCGTGCTAACTACGAATTTCTTAAGGCATTTACTGCAACTTGCTCCGGTGCGTCAATCGCTTCTTCCGGCGAGCTTCCGGCGAACTTCCGGCGAACGTCCGACGAACCTTCGGCGATGCTTCGGCGGACTTCCGGCAAACTCCTAGACTTGCGACGATCCACTTGGCGAGTTCCAACGAGCTTTTTTGGCAAGCTCCTGGACTTCTCAGATTTGTTCTCGCAGAACCTCTGACGACCGTCCGGACTTCCATCGAACTCTCGAACCCCCAACGTGATCATAGTCTTGACTCCGGCGTAACTTCTGCTACATGTCTTACTTTCATCGTAGTTAATCCTGCACACTTATCTCAACATATGGATTAGATAACAAATGACAATTGACGTCATCATCAAAATCCGAGATTCAACAATCTCCCCCTTTTTGATGATGACAATCAATTGATAACGGAGTTAACCTTAACTCCCCCTATCTATTTGCCATAATTGAGATAAGTCATTCTTGAATTCAAAGCCTTTGAATTCAAGAGACATATTGATAAGTTAAAATCATTTAACCTTATCAATATTCCCATCATGATTCCCATCATGATGTATCTCTCTGAAAATGATGTATGATGTCAAGACTCGACATCCATTTTCAAATTTCAAATGTGAATTATGGTAATGATAGCAATTCATCATATGGTAAGATATCAACATGTAAAATTTCGAAGTAAGATTTTGATATCTTATCATGATGCACATATTTCAAGTATTTTAGCAATCATAGCATTTCATTACATGGTAAGATATCAATGCGTAGTACTACGATGCAAGTTCTTGATATCTTAACCTGATGCAAACATGACATATTGCTAATATGGCAATCATAGTTATCATTAATTCATATATTTTTGATGATTCAAGCATGGCATTGCATCAATATACATATATTTGCTTCTTTCAACATAATATACATAATATGGCATTTATAGCATCAATTCATTTATTTCTCCCCCTTTGTCATCAATAAAAAGGAGAACGATATAAACAACTTTTAAATATACGTGTGATCCCATAAGTAGGTTCATGTCATTTATCTACATAGAGTGATAGGTTACAAACATCTCAAGAAACATGACATGGAGATTATTTACATAGAGTGAAAACTTCTTCCTTTTTATTTGTTATTATCTTTTTGCATGAAGGAGGAAAGCCATTTGTGTAGTTCAAATCGATAGGATATTAAGGCATGCTTTACAAGGATCAGGATATTTATGTGAATCAAATCCTTGCACATAAAAATATCTTCCTTTTATAAGAAGGAATCATCAAATCGATTTCTCAAGGAGAATATTTTTCACATGATAAGTCTAAAAGATATGCATTTGCTAGATGATTCTATTTGTCAAAAATCAATGATGTGAATGAAACTATAAGTGACATATGTTTATTAAGTCCGAAAGAGAATAATGTATTCATGAAATCCGATTGGAACTGAAATATTAATTTAACACTTTCATGCAATCGGACAAGACTATAATCATGAAGATATGCTCACTGTTATGGAAATTTTTGTATTAATTTTTAGCATGTCATTTTAGGCATGTAATGGCAATTAAGTGATTTGATCATTCAATTAATAAAGCTCGAATAAAAAATTTTAATAAGTTTATGTATTCGGACACATCAACATTTCTAATTCTCTTCTTATGAAATCAAATTGTTCTTCACTTAGAGGTTTTGTAAAAATATCAGCTAGTTGATGCTTAGTATCTATGAACTCTATGATTACATCATGATTAGTAACATGATCACGTATAAAGTGATGTCTAATATCAATATGTTTTGTTCTTAAGTGTTGAATGAGATTCTTTGTTAAACATATTGCACTCATGTTATCACATTTAATGGGAATGTTTTTAAGATAGACTTTATAATCTTCTAAGGTGTTTTTCATCCACACAACTTGTGCACAGTATGCACTAGCTGCAATATATTCAGCTTTGGTTGTTGATAGTGCAACCGAGTTTTGTTTCTTTGATGACCAGGAAACAAGGGAATGTCCCAAAAATTGACATGTTCCTGATGTGTTTTTTCTATCTAGTCTACACACAGCAAAATCCGCATCAGCATAAGCAATTAACTCAAAATTTTTGGATTTTGGATACCATAATCCTAGATTTGTGGTACCTTTAAGATATCTAAGTATTCTTTTAACCGCTTTGAGATGATATATCTTAGGGTTCGATTGAAACCTAGCACAAAGTCCTACACTGAACATGATATCTGGTCTAGTTGCAGTGAGGTAAAGTAAACTTCCTATCATACCCCTATAAGTTTTTTGATCAAATCTTTCTCCACTTTCATCAACTTCTAACTTAGTGGAGGTGCTCATAGGGGTGTTAATAGCTTTTGAGCTATCTATATTAAATCTTTTCAGTAGATCTAAAGCATATTTAGTTTGACTAATAAAGATGCCATTACTTAGTTGCTTAATTTGTAAGCCTAAGAAAAATGTTAATTCTCTCATCAAACTCATTTCAAATTCGAGACTCATGGTTTTAGCAAAAGATTCACAAAGAGATTCATTCGTAGAACCGAAGATAATATCATCAACATAAATCTGAATAATGAGAAAATTATTTTCAAAGTTCTTGATAAACAATGTAGTATCGACCTTGCCTTCTGTGAAATTATTTTCAATAAGAAAAGTACTTAGTCTATCATACCAAGCCCTTGGGCTTGTTTTAAACCATAGAGAGCTTTGGTTAATTTAAATACATGATTAGGGAGGCTATTATTTTCAAATCCGGGAGGTTATTCAACATAAACTTCCTCATAAATAAAGTCATTAAGAAAAGTGCTTTTAACATCCATTTGAAACAACTTAAAATTATTATTACTAGCATAGGCAAGGAGCATCCTTATGGCTTCTAATCTAGCCACAAGAGCGAAGGTTTCTTCGTAATCGATACCTTCTTCTTAGTTGAAACCTTTGGCCACTAATCTAGCCTTGTTTCTAACCACAATACCATATTTATCTTGTTTGTTTCTAAAGACCCATTTAGTACCAATAACTAAATGGTCATTTGGCCTAGGAACAAGCTTCCACACCTCATTTCTCTCAAATTGATTTAACTCATCTTGCATTGCGAAAATCCATGAATCATCTTTCATGGCTTCATCAATACATTTAGGTTCAATTTGGGAGAGAAAAGCGGCGTTGGCACAGAAATTTTTAAGAGATGAATGTGTTTGAACCCCCTTAGATGTGTCTCCTAGGATTAGCTCCTTAGGATGAGAATCTACATACTTCCAATCCTTGGGTAAGGATGTTTCGGAAATGGATGCATCCAAGTTGCTAGTTGGAGAAAGGGTTTCATTTAAATTCAAAGAATCGAAATTAACATCATCATCAAAGTCATTTTTCTTGATTTCGGAAATCTCATTGAAAACAACATGAATGGATTCTTCTATAATTAAAGTCCTTTTATTAAAGATATGAAAAGCTTTAGAAACCGAAGAATAACCAAGAAAAATTCCTTTATCGGATTTAGCATCAAATTTTCCTAAGGCATCTTTTTCATTCAAGATAAAACACTTACACCCAAAAACTTTAAAATATGAAACATTGGGTTTTTTATTATTCCACGGCTCATAGGGAGTTTTGGTGAGTAAGGGTCTTACTAAAAATCTATTCAAAATATAGCATGTAGTGTTTACGGCTTCGGCCCAAAAATATTTTGGTAGGCTATGTTCATTCAACATGGTTCTTGCCATTTCTTGTAAATTTCTATTCTTTCTTTCTACTACTCCATTTTGTTGAGGATTTCTTGGAGTAGAAAAGTTATGGTTATATCCATTAGATTCACAAAATTCTTAGAAATCACGGTTTTGAAATTCACCACCGTGATCACTTCGAATTGAAAAAACCATAAAACCCTTTTCATTTTGAACAAGTTTACAAAACTTGGTGAAATATCTAAAGCATTCATTTTTTTGTTTCAAGAAATAAGTCTATGTGTATCTACTATAGTCATCTACAATAACGAAGACGTATTTACTACCTCCTAGGCTTGATGTAGAGATTGGTCCGAACAAGTCCATATGGATCAATTGTAAGGGCTTAGATGTGCTTATTTGATTCTTAGATTTGAAACTACTCTTAATTTATTTTCCTAATTGACAAGCATCATACACATTATCTTTGATGAACTTGATATAAGGTATTCCTCAACGCAGCCTCAACGCAGCCCCACTAGGTTCCCCACGTTTGCATGCCAAGTATTTCTATGAGTGCTTGTCCTGCTCTAATACTATCTGTCATGGACTTAGCTAGTTTTGCCTAAGTCGTGTGGCACCCCTACATATTCGTTCGCAAAAGTCAACATCCCCGAAACCTCTCATTGTCTCTTACGACCTATAAAAGAGAAAATGGGTTAGAGAAAATACCTCACTCGGGATCCATAAGCAAACGTCTCAAAAAACACTTCATAGCCAATGTAAATTACAAACTTTACAAGCTCTGAACGGTTGCACAATAAAGGGGCAAAATAGTCCATTATAAATCAAATATCTCTCATAAGTGTCCATATGATAAAAACTTTATTTACAAGTCTAAAACGGCCACCAAACCCAACGAAAATGGGGTTGTTAAGCCTTCGACCATTCCTCTACATGTTGTGCAAAGCATAAACATACCAAAAGACGTGGATATATATAAGCATTACATCAAGTATCCTATTTAGAAGTTTGTCCATGACACTCAAGCAGTTCCACAACCCACCTTGGGCGATGCCACCACTTGCCATGGCTCCAAGTGGCCGAGTGGGCCTTTCCATCCGGCCCAACTTAGCCATATCTTAGGCCCAATGGCCCCCTAATTGAGTTGGCCTAATTCCAACCCAATTATAACTTTACACTACTTCCATCTAGACAATAATTACATAGCATTAATCAAATATTTTCTTGCATGTCATTGGTTCATTAGCGCTTCGTCCAATCCTTCGGTGCATCGTCCTCTTTTGCGGCTTTTTGCCCAATCGATATGTTGACCTCCACAACTTCGATCTTTTTAGTGTAATGTTCACTCTTCTAGGCATGATGCCCGAACTCGTGGCATGAAGCCTTCTGTCGATACGTCGACCGATCCTCTAGCTCAACGTCTAATCTTTTGATATGTTTTACTCTAGCCCAACATTGATTCTTCCTGCTTTAATTAACTCTTCATGATCGAAGCTAGTCTTGCATTACTCAAAATGCAAATTAGATCATTAACACTATCAATTGGTTTCATTATCAAAATCTAAGATTCAACACTCATCACTTAAACTTCCTTTCAAGTAGTCTTTATGAGTTCTTAGTATCATATCTTTCCTATTCTTTGGAAGGTTGTTCTCAAGCTCTTCATGAGCATTGAAAGTCATCTCATAGGTCATTAACAATCTGATAAATTCTTCGAGAGGAAAATTATTCAAATCCTTGGCCTCTTGAATGGTTGTTACTTTAGGGCCTCAACTCTTTGGAAGATATCTCAATATTTTATTAATGGGTTCAAAGTTAGAAAAACTTTTACCAAGTGCTTTTAGACCATTAATGACATCCATAAACTGGATGTACATGTCTCTAATGGTCTCACTTAGTTTCATCCGAAACAATTCATAAGTATGGACTAAAAAATTTATTTTGGACTCTTTTACTTTACTAGTGCCTTCGTGAGTGATTTTGAGTGTGTGTCAAATATTGAAAGTCATTTTACAAATAGACACTCGATTGAACTCATTTTTATCCAAAGTGCAAAACAAGGCATTCATAGCCTTAGCATTTAAAAAGAAAGTCTTCTTCTCTAACTCATTCCAATCGTTCATTGGAAGAAAAGACTTTTGAAAGCTGTTTTCCATAATGTTCCATAACTCAAAATCTATAGAAATTAGAAAAATTCTCATTCTAGTTTTCTAATATGTGTAATCCGTCCCATTGAACATGGGTGGATGTTAATAGAACCCTTGCAGATTCTAAGCTTGAGGTTGATCTCTTTAGGGGATCGGCCTCCTTGGAACTCTATAAGGGTTCCTTCCTCCAAATTGCTGCTCAAAGGCTATAGAAAAGATTCATCTATTACTTGTTAAAATAGGATGAATATATGGCTATTTATAGGGCTTCTAAACCCTAACTCCTAATAGGACTCATACTCAAGACTCTTATTCCTTTATAACTCCTAATGCTTCTCTAAGAACAACTCCTAATAGGACTCCTACTCAAGACTCCTATTCATTTACAACTCCTAATGCTTCTCTAATATATAAGCTCATAACCCTAACCGACCTCTTCACCTCTTTAATAGGGGTCGGCTAGGTAGGTTAACATGAATGCCCCTCTCAATTAGGACTCTCCTAGCTAGAGTCCTAATAGACCCGTCCTCTTCAAATCAGCCTTGTCCTTGAGATTGAGATTCCATGAACTCAAAGAACCGGGTCTTCAGCTCCTTATATGATTCCCATGTGACATCTTCAAGTGGTAAATTGTTCTACTGCACTAGTACTTCAATAGAGGGACATCGACGATGCATCATGATCCTGCGATCGAGGATAGCTTATGGTTGGGCTTGAATAACTCCATCCTCAGTGGTGTTGTACAGTTGGATCTGGGGTGACTTATGTTCTTTTAACTTGGGCTTCAAGCATGACACTTGGAAGATAGGGTAAATTTTGGCATCCTCATACAATTTAAGTTTGTACGCCATGACTCTAATACACTCTGTGATCTGATAGGACCCATAAAAACATGGGGATAGCTTCATGGAGGCTCGAGTGTTGATAGAGAGTTGCTTGTATGGCTGTCGGCGAAGATAAACCTAATCTCCTACTGAAAATTCTCTTTTGCTTCCTCGTGTGTCGGCTTATTGCTTCATTTTGGCTTGAGTGGTAGAGAGATTATCCTTTAATAGTTATAGGAGTTTGTCCCTATCAATCAATTCTTGGTCTACATAATCTACCTTGGCTGAGGCAATTATATACTTTGGAATCACAAGGGCTGACCGACCATATAATACTTCATAAGGGGCACATTTGGTAGATGAATGATATATAGAATTATACCACCATTCAGCCGAGAGAAGCCATTTCGGCCACTCCTTTGGTCAATCGCTGGCGAAACACCAAAGGTACGTCTCTAAACACCTATTTACCACCTCTATTTGACCGTCAGTTTATGGATGATACATTGTGCTCATCTTGAGTTTGGTGTCTTATAACTAAAATAACTCGGTCTAAAATTTATTGGTAAAGATCCTGTCATGATCACTTACAACGGACCTTGGCATCCCATGCAGTTTAATAATATTTTCTATGAAAATCTACGCAATACTAGTAGTAGTGTAGGGATTTCATACAGCATAAAAATGAGCATATTTCGTAAGTCGATCAATCACTATGAGAATTGTGCGTTTACCTTTGGAAGGTGGCAGCCCTTCGATGAAGTCCATGGAGATGTCAGTCCACACCGAGTCCGGTATGGGTAGTGGTTGTAGCTTCCCTGGACTTGTTAGTGTTTCACCCTTGTGTTATTGACATACATCACATTATGCCATATATTCAATAATAATTTTTTTCATCCCTCTCCAATAAAAATTTCGCTTCACTCTTTTGTAGGTTCTCAGGAATCCGGAGTGCCCTGCTGAAGGTGTGGAGTGCATTTCATGCAGGATGATTTTGATGCAAGGGGAGTCAGGTATAAGCACAATGCGACCTTTGTAGTGTAGATCCCTCGAATCCCATGTGTAGTGGGCTATTACACTCAGATCCTCCTCCAATTTGTTTATGATGTTGCTGATCTCTGGATCCTTCTTCCATTCTTCCCTAATGTCCTCGAGGAAGCTGGTGGTAGGAAGGGAAATGGCTAAAAACTTAGCTTGCTCAAGTAGCCGTGAGAGTGCATCTGCAATAATATTTTCTTTCCCCTTTTTGTAAATAATTTCATAATCAAATCCAAGAAGTTTGGTTACCCATTTTTGCTGCTCAAGGGATGATATCTTTTGCTCCAAAAAGTATTTGAGGCTTCTATGGTCGGTTTTAATTTGAAATCATCGACGTATCAAGTAGGGTCTCCACCTCGTTACTGTGTGCACAATGGCGAGCATTTCCTTATCATATATTGACATATTTTGATGGGAGGGAGATAATGCCTTGCTGGTGTATATGAGTGGTCGACCATCTTGCATGAGAACGGCTCCAATTCTGACTCCAAATGCGTCGGCCATATTAATGAAGGGTCGATTGAAATCTGGTAGCGCTAGCACCGGCGTCGTCATCATGGCTGCCTTAAGTTTATCAAAGATAGCAGAGGCTTTGTCTGACTATTGGAATGCATCTTTTTTTAGTATAGAAGTGAGGGGTGTGCTGATCTTCCCATAGTCCTTAACAAATTTTCAGTAGTAGTCCGTTAGTCCAAGGAACCCGTGTAGTAATTTCACGTTTGTAGGTTTCGGCCAGCCTTGCATTGCTTTAATTTTCGTTGGGTCTACTACCACTCCTTCTGATATTATGTGCCCAAAGTACTCTACTTTTTGTTGGAGAAAACTGCACTCTGGCTACTTAACAAAAAGAGTATTCTCCTGAAGGATCGTCAAAATAACCCGTAAATGATAAAAGTGAGTCTCAAGAGAAGGGCTGTAAATGAGAATATCATCGAAAAATACCAGCATAAATTTACGAAAAAATCTTCAAAAAATATCATTCATGAGACTTTGGAAGGTTGAAGGAGCATTATTGAGTCCAAAAGGCATTACCAAGAATTCATAATAGTCGTTATGTGTGTGGAATGCAGTTTTTGGAATGTCGTCTTCACATTACCCAATTTGGTGGTAACTGGATTGGAGGTCCAACTTCGTGAAGACTCGAGCTCCTTTTAACTCATCAAGAAGTTCATCGACCATTGGTATTGGGTACTTGTCTTTGACGGTGATATCATTTAAAGCTCGGTAGTCGATGCACATCCGTCAAGTTCCATCCTTCTTGCATACAAGTAGCACCGGTGAGGAATATGGGCTGCAACTTGGCCAAATCACCCCTGCTTCAAGCATATCCTTTATGATCTTTTCAATTTTATCCTTCTAGAGGTGAGGATATCGGTATGACCAAGTGTTCATTGGTGGCTTGCCCGGAAGGATTGGAATCCGATGGTCATATTGCCGAGTAGGAGGAAGATTACGCGGCTAAACAAAAATTTCGATAAATTCAATGTTAGGATCCTTTTATTTTTTCTTTTATTTTCTACATATTTATTAAGTCTGTTTAGTTTAGCTAAAGTCGGAACTCTATAAATAGGGATGTAACTGCTTCTTTTCGATCATCTATGAAAAATATTATTCTGTCATTTGACAAACCCTAGGAGGTCGATCCCCTCGAAGTGATCAAGGAGGGCTGATCCCCTCGAAGCGATCAAGGAGGCCGATCCCCTCAAAGTGATCATCCCCTTTCTCTTCTTCTTTTTTACGATAAGACTTTAGGGTCTTATCATTTGGTATCAGAGCGACGATCCTTGGCGTTCTCGTTGCAATGTAACAAAAAAAAAAAACCAAAAAAAAAGGGAGAAAAGGGTTGTTACCCAGCGACCACCGAGAATTCCTTGCTTCCCTTCTTCCCCACAGCCGCCCTTGCTCTCCGGCAGGCTGCACCCTCCCTTGCTGCCTCCTTTCCACCGTCGGCACTGCTTCCCGGTCGATCGACCAACGTCGCCGCTGCCCCCCCAATCGGCGACCTCTCCTCCTCGCTTTCCCATCTCGCTCAAGCGAGAAGGATCACTGGTGTCATCTCCCTGCCAACGGACCACCCCTTCGTCGTTGATACCCTCGACGACGCTGCCCTAACTTCTTTACCACCGTCCCCCGACCTGGTCACAGCTGCAGCCGCCGCTTGCCCCCCTCCTCACGGCGACCGAAACAGGGCAACTTACTACTACTGCCCTTGTTTCCAGCCGCAGCCGCGCCTCCTCCAGCACCCCTCTTCCCCTCGAGCGCCGTCGCCGCCCAGCTGACCCATCACTGCTGTGGGCCACCGTGCGATGACCGCCGCTCGCCTCCCAGCCACCGCCACCGCTCCACCTTGCTCTGCATCTAACCAAAACAGAGCACACTTGCTTTGCCCTTGTTTTCAGCCATGCCACAACCGCGTGGGGTCCCTTGCTGCTGCCGGCTATCACCACCGTCACTGCTACTGCCAGCTACTATGCAGATGCCCTTGACTAGACATCAGAAACAAGAATTGGGGATTACCGACTTGCAATCGTACGCAATGGCTACCGATAACTCAGTGAAGGCACAAATGGAAGCGTTGGAAACCAGAATTGAAAATCGACTACAAGAAACTCTTCATGATTTCAAAAAGAGCTTGTTGGAGCACTTTAGCGGGTTTCAATAAGATGGGAGCTCAAGTTCTATGCTGAACAGATCGAGAGATACAAGAAAAGGGCCCCAGGATGGTGACACACACTACCCACGTATCAGGGTAGAATTTCCACGATGGGAAGATGGGGATCCAACCAGTTGGATCTCTAGGGCGGAAATTTTTTTTCATTTTCACAGAACCCCAAAATAATCCAAGGTAGAAGTGGCCTCAATCCAGCTTGATGGAGATGCAATCTAGTGGTATGATTGGTACAAAACTTGCCATGGAATTCCTTCGTGGGAGCAATTTAAAAGAGGACTTTTTGTTCACTTTGGCCCATCCGAATATGAGAATGTTGATGGCCAACTCGCCAAAATTCATCAGACTTCTATAGTGTTGGAGTATCAGAGTAGATTTGAAAGATTGTCCAACCAAGCTAGAGATTGGTCAGAACGATAACTTCTTGGTATATTTATTAAAGGGCTTATTCCCGAGATCTGGTGCGAGGTTAAGGCTCGTCAACCCCACACTATGATGGCTACGATTTGATTTGCACGCCTACATGAAGAAAAAAATCAGTGTGGAATATCGTCGAAACAAAGGTGCCAATAAATAGGTGATTAGCAGGCAACCTACCTCATCTACTCCTAGTCGAAACCACAACACTAGCAGACTCACCCGAGAGGAACTCAAAGAAAGGTTAGCGAAGGGTTTGTGCTGGCATTGTGATGAAAAGTGGAGTAAGGAGTATCGATGCAAACAAGGAAGACTTTTGATGATTGAACCGATCGAGGATGAACCAGAAGTAGAAGTATCGGATTCCGATCATGAAGAAGTGGAAACTAATGATGATGTTGAAGCCGTCACACATACAGTGCATGCATTGGCTGGCTACTCTAATCCACAAACTATGAAAATTGGGGGAACTTTGAAACACCAGTTTGTCACTATTTTGATTGATACGGGTAGCACTAATAATTTTATAGATAGAAAAGTTATAACCCGATTAGCTTACCACATCGAATGTTGTGACAAATTTGAAGTCAAGGTCGCCGATGGACGAATTTTAACCTGTAACAGCAAGTGCTCAAAGATAAAACTAATTTTGCAAGGTCAAGAATTATTTGTGGATTTCTTTTTATTACCCTTAGAAGACTATGAAGTGGTGCTCGGAATTGAATGGCTATCAACCCTAGGTGATGTCTCTTGGAATTTTTCTAAACTGATTATGAAGTTCTTTATTAATGGAAGACAAGTGACTCTCAAAGGAAGACGTGGAGGTAAGGTTACAACTATCACTAGCCATCGGATGGAGCAGGTCCTTCGGAAGACACACACCGGATTTTTGGTGCAATTGCATAACATTGAAAAGGAAATGACAGTGAACATTCCCGCTGGAAATATTGAATCATTGCTAACAGAGTTTGCGGATATATTTGTAGAGCCACACGGACTTCCACCTCTTAGATGTCATGATCATCGGATCCCACTATTACCCGAGAAGGCACCAACCAATGTCCGACCCTATAGATATCCACATTTTCAAAAGGCAGAGATAGAGAGGATTATCACAGAGATGCTCAAAACAGGAGTTATACGAGCTAGTGTTAGCCCATATTCTTCCCCAGTCTTACTAGTCAGAAAGAAGGATGACTCATGGCAGATGTGTGTCAACTATCGAGCACTTAACAACATTACAGTGAAAGATAAATATCCTATTCCAGTAGTGAATGAACTGTTGGACGAATTGGGAGGAGCTCAGGTCTTCACTAAATTGGACCTACGATCGGGCTATCATCAAATCAGAGTACATGAAAGGGATATTCAGAAAACTGCCTTCAGGACACAACGGCCATTATGAGTTTCTAGTAATGCCTTTCGGGTTAACCAATGCGCCCTCTACCTTCCAGAGTTTAATGAATGATATTTTCGGGCTCATCTCCGTAAGTTTGTTTTGGTTTTCTTTGATGATATTTTAATATACAGTCATTCCCTAGAAAGTCATTTATTACATTTACGAATTGTCTTTAATATTCTTCGTGAGCATGGTATTTTTGTCAAGAAATCCAAGTGCAGTTTTGGGCAACCTGAGGTTGAGTACCTCGGCCATATCATATCTCAAAAGGGTGTTGCAGTTGATCCTTCAAAAATCCAAGTGATGACAGACTAGTCAATTCCAAAGTCAATCGAAGCTTTAAGGGGGTTCTTGGGACTAATAGGCTATTATCGAAAGTTTGTGAAAAATTATGACAAAATTAGTGCCCCCTTGACGTCACTTCTAAAGAAAAATGCATTCAGATGATCAGAAGAGGCAACTCAGGCATTTCAATTCTTGAAAACTACAATGACTACTACACTCGTGCTGGCTTTACCCGATTTTAATAAGATGTTTGTGATTGAATATGATGCTTCTGGAGCTGGAATAGGGGCTGTATTAATGCAGGAAGGTCGGCCTATCGCTTATGCAAGTAAGACTCTTTCCCCTTCCCATTTGAGTTTATCTATTTATGACAAGGAGATGCTAGCTATAATACATGCAGTCACAAAATGGAGACCCTACCTAATTGGTCAATGGTTTCAAATACGCACTGATCACAAAAGCCTTAAATATTTTTTAGTGCAAAAGATTTCTTCTCCAAAGCAACAGAAATGGGTCACAAAGCTATTGGGATTCGATTATAAGGTCATTTATAAAAAGGGGAGTGAGAATTTAGTAGTAGATGCCCTCTCACACCTTCCAGAACAAGCTGAACTAGTTGCTATTTCTATTCCTATTTACGAGACTTTGAAAGTTATCAGAAGGGAATGGACAAATAATCCTAAGATCCAAAACATCATTAAAAAATTAGAAGAAGCCCCAGGTTCTGTCTCAAATTATAGTTGGGATTCAGTGGACTTACGCTATAAAGGTCGAATAGTGGTTGCCCCACATTCTTCTTGCCAGGCAATAATTCTGAAGGAGTTCAATTCATCACCAATTGTTGGTCACTCAGGATTTCTCCGTACTTATAAGCGAGTTCGACAACTTTTTTACTGGAAATATATGAAAAATTTTATCAAGAAATTTGTTACTGAATGTGATGTTTGCCAACATCACAAAAGTGAGACAGTAGCCACCCCAGGCTTACTACAGCCCCTCCCTATTCCTGATGCTACTTGGACCGACATATCTATGGATTTCATTGATAGTCTCCCATCATCTCAAGGAAAGAGTACTATACTTATAGTCGTGGATAGGCTTACAAAATATGCTCATTTCTGTGCTTTACAATATCCTTATACTACTACAAGTGTTACTCGTATTTTTGTGGAAAACATAGCTAAATTGCATGGGAGTCCCCATTCCATTGTTAGTGATAGAGACAAGATATTTACTAGCTCCTTCTGGACAGAACTTTTTCGTTTACAAGGTACTCAACTGAATATGAGCACTGCTTATCATCCGCAAACAGATGGGCAAACTAAAGTGGTAAACAAGTGCCTAGAAAATTATCTCCGATGCTTTACTAGCGATAAGCCGAAGGAATGGGTCGAATGGCTTCCCTAGGCAGAGTGGTGGTATAATACCTCTTATCATTCTTCTATTAAAATGACTCCATTTGAAGTAGTTTATGGCCAACCCCCACCTACAATTACAAAGTATGTACCCGGTTCTTCTAAAGTTGATCAAGTGGATAAGGAATTGATGGATAGAAATAAGATTATTCAGCTTTTAAATGATAACCTCACAGCCACACAAGCAAGAATGAAACAACAAGCTGATAAACACTAAAGTGAACAAGAATTTACTGTGGGTGATTGGGTTTTCCTTCGTCTTCAACCCTACAAGCAAACTTCCATATAGGTCCGATCTTCCATGAAGCTATCTCCTCATTTTTTGGGCCTTATAAGGTATTATAATGCATTGGACTAGTGGCCTATCGCTTGGATTTGCCTGCTAGCTCTAAAATACATCCAGTCTTTCATGTTGCATGCCTTAAAAGGAAATTGGGTGAAGATACAATAGTGCAGTGCCATTTGCCGGATACTTCTACTATTGGGGAAGTTCAAGCTCAATCACAAGTCATACTTGATCGATGAGTTGCAATGTACCACAGGCATCCTGTAACTGAAGTGCTGGTGCAATGGGCCAACTTACCAAAGGAAGATGCCACTTGGGAGTCCTACAGCATGCTAAAGGAGAAGTTTCCAGAATTTGATGTTGCTCAGCCTTGAGGACAAGGCTGAATTAAAGGAGGTGGGATTGTTAGGATCCTTTTATTTTTTTCTTTTATTTTCTGTGCTTTCTTTTTATTTTTTGCATATTTATTAAGTCTGTTTAGTTTAGCTAAAGTCAGAACTCTATAAATAGGGATGTAACTGCTTCTTTTCGATCATTTATGAAAAATATTATTATGTCGTTTGACAAACCCTAGGAGACCGATCCCCTCGAAGCGATCAAGGAGGCCGATCCCCTCGAAGTGATCATCCCCTTTCTCTTCTTCTTTTTTATGATCAGACTTTAGGGTCTTATCATTCACTAAGCAATTGGGTGATATTTTGATCTTCAATTTCTATTTTCTTCCCCTCTGGTTGCTATTGGAGATGTATCAAAAAGTTACCATTTACCTTGTGCAAAACTTTCTCCATTCGTTGGATCGAAACAATGGTTACGTTACTTCCACACTTCTTGATACCGGGGAGGGTAAAATGCAGAATGGATTTCAAAAGGAAACTGATGCAACAGTTTCTCAAATAGAAAATATCACAATAAACAAAGAACGAACTCTTGAAGAAAAGTTACAGTACAGTTGTATTTGCTGGAATGAGTGTTTTGAATAGAAAAGGCATGAATTCATGATAAAACTTAAAGAAGATCGAAAAATAGTTCACCACCAAGTTAAAATCACAAAGGGATACAGAAATTCACTACCCCAAGGATTGTAAACGAGGATACATAATAGAAATCAAAAGACTCACAACTTAAGGATGCATCCAAGAGATACAAAGTTTAAGAGAGTTCTCCAAGAGAGATTCTGCTAAGATATTATCAATTTCTAAGTCCTTTCTAAGTCCTAAACACCAAAATAAATACTAGTGCATGAAACAACCCTTCATGCATAGGAAATTTTGAAATTTAGTGTTTACACTTACTAACCAACTCCTTTAATGCATTCCTTGGTCATGAAGATATATTCACAACTGCTAACCAACTCCTTTAATACATTCTTTTGTCATGAAGAAAAGTACCTTGAAACAGCTTTAACTTTATGCAGGAAATATGCTGATGAGTTATCATATTTAAGTAGGCTGAGTTAAAGATTATGAGGTATCATTGTTGGTTGAAAAAAATATCATATCATAATCAAGGTTCATATGATCATATTATAGTAAATTAGACACTCCCGTGTCAATCTCCCCCGGTTAAAAAAGACTTGTCCTCAAGTCCTTGTTTGATTCATCAACATGATTATAAAAAGGACTTAAATCAGCCACATTAAATGTTGGGGATACTTCGTAATCTTCAGGTAGCTCAATTTCATAAATATTTTTATCAATTCTCTTAAGCACCTTGAAAGGATTATCAACCTTTGGTTTTAGTTTTCTAAATTTGCCTGGTGGAAACCTCTCCTTCCTTAGATGAATCTAGACTAAATCACCTACATTAAACTCCACATGTTTTCTGTGTTTATTGGCAGCATGCATGTACCTCTCATTTTGCTTCTCAATGGTTGCTTTCACACCCTCATGCAACTTCTTTATTTACTTAGCTCTTTCATCAGCATCTCCACTAAATTACTTTATTGTAAAATGAGAAATTAAGTCTAAAGGACTAACAAGATTAGCACCATAAACAATCTCAGAAGGACTCTTACCGATACTATGATGGATAGAATGATTATAGACAAACTCAATTTATAAAAGAATGACATCCCACTACTTAATATTTTTACCAACATAGCTTCTAAGCAAATTTCCCAAGCTTCTGTTCATTACCTCAGTTTGCCCATCGGTATGTGGCTGATACGAGCTGTTGAAATTCAAAGAAGTACCTAGCTTCCTCCAAAGAGTTTTCCAAAAATGACTAACAAATTTTGAATCTCAATCAGACACCATAGTTCTTAGAATACCATGCAATTTAACAATCTCCTTGAAATACAAATCAGCAATATGAGATGCATCATTCGATTTATTGCAAGGAACAAAATAAGACATTTTTAAAAATTTGTCAATAACAACCATGACAGAATCCTTGTTTCTTTGAGTTCTTGGCAATCCCAAAAGGAAATTAAGACTCACTTCCTCCCATGGAGCATTTGGCATAAGCAATGGAGTGTACAATCCAGAATTTTAACTTCTTGTTTTTGCCAAATGACACACTCAACATTACTTTACATGTCTTTCCACATCTCTAAACATCTTAGGCCAATAGAAGTTTGATTGAATAAGAGATAAAGTCTTATCTCTACAGAAATGTCGACCCAAAATACCATCATAAGCTTCAGCTAGAATTACTTGTCTTAAAGAACAAGATGGAACACATAAATCATTAGCTCGAAAAAGAAAACCATCAAGGATATAAAATTGTTGAAAGGAACCTGATTTGCAATTCTGCCATATTAAGCAAAAATCCACATCATTCTCATAGAGATCTTTGAACGTCTCAAATCCAACAACTTTGACTTCCAATACTGATAATAAAGAATGCTTTCTACTCAATGCATCAGCAAGCACATTTTGAACACTAGATTTATGCTTAATTGTAAAGTTATATGATTGCATAAACTCCACCCAAGCTGTATGCCTCTTATTTAGCTTGTGTTGGTGATTTATGAACTTTAATGCTTCATGATCTGAATATAGCACAAATGGTTTGGCAAGAAGGTATTGACTCCAATGAGATAAAGCTCGATATATGACATAGAACTCCTTATTATAAGTAGAATATTTCCTTCTTGTATCATTCAGCTTCTCACTAAAAAATACAATTGGCTTTCCATCTTGACTCAAAACAGCACTAATTCCCACATTAGATGCATTACATTCAGTCTCAAACACATTGTCAAAATTTGATAGAACTAAGATAGGAGCTTCAGTCACCTTTCTTTTTAAAAGCTCAAAAGCATCATTAGCCTCATTAGTCCATTTAAATTTATCACATTTCAAACATTCGGTGATTGGAGCGATAATAGAGCTGAAATTCTTAATGAATCTTTTGTAAAAAGAAGTTAAGCCATGGAAACTCCTCACATCATGCAATGAAGCAGGTGTTGGCCAACTGAGAATAGCTTCTACCTTACTTTGATCCATCATGATTCCATCTTTTGAAATAACATAATACTAGATGTAAAGAAATCACACTTCGTTAGATTAGCATAAAGCTTTTGCTGCCTCAAAATAAGAAAGATTTCTTTCAAATGAATCATATGTTCCTCTTCGCTCTTGATGTATACCAATATATCATCAAAATAAACTACAACAAATATTTCAATGCATGGCTTAAGTATGTGATTCATAAATCTCATGAAAGTGTTAGGAGCATTAGATAGCCCAAATGACATAACCAACCATTCATATAAGTCTTCAATAATTTTAAATGCTATTTTCCACTCATCTCCGGGCCTCATTCTTATTTGGTGATAACCACTCCTCAAATCAATTTTAGAGAAAATAAAAGCACCATATAATTGATCAAGTAAATCATCTAACCTTGGAATAGGAAAATGATAATCCATTGTGATTTTGTTGATGGTGTGGCTATCAATGCACATTCTCCAAGAACCATCCTTCTTAGGCACCAATAAGGCGGGAACTATATAAGGACTCATGCTCTCTCGAATTAACCCCTTTTTCACCAATTCATCAACTTGCCTTTAAAGTTCTTCATGCTCCTTAGAACTCATTCTGTACGTTGCCTTATTAGGTAAAATAGCCCCTGGAATAAGATCAATCTGATGTTGAATGTCTCTCAAAGGCGAAAGGCCATATAGAATCTCTTCTGATATAATATCTTGAAATTTCTCTAGGATTGGTTTCATGATTTCCGGTGTCTTCTTTTATTGTTCATTCTCCTCTACTACTATTAGGGCCAAAATATGACCACCCTTGTCTAATTCACATTTGCATTCACCATAAGAAATAAAAGCACTAACTTCCTTCTTTGGTGCACTGATTTCAGAAGGTTGTAATGGAGCCAAGAGAATCTTCTTTTCATTCACTTTAAAAGAATATGTATATTTATAACCATCATACAACACCCTTCTATCATAATGCCAAAGTTTTCCCAATAGCAAATGACAAGCATCCATAGGAGCAACATCACACCACACTTTGTCTTTATAATACTTGCCAATAGAAAATGAAACTAAACATCTTTTAGTTACTTTGATATCATTTCCTTTTTGCAACCAACATAATTGATATGGATGTGGATGAGGGATTGTGTCAAACTTCAGCTTCTGCACCATCTCCAAAGAAACTACGTTCTCAAAACTGTCGTTGTCGATGATCACCAAGCACACCTTGCCAAGAGAAGTGCATTTAGTGTAAAATATATTTTTTCGCACCCAACTTTCATCATGGACCACATAAGACACTTACAAGCTACATTGCAATACAATAGACAAACCATGATCTGCATAAGTAACCTCTTCCTCATCGTCATCATATGTTGGTTCGTCATCAGCTTTATCTTCTCCTCCATAACTATGATCTTCAACCAAAGTTACAATTCTCCTATTTGGACAATTTGAAGTAATATGCCCAAAACCATGACATTTGAAGTATTTTCAGCCACTTGGGGTGGAAGAATTAGGTATTTTTTTACTACCAGTAGATTCGTCACCCTTTTCTTGCACCTTCAATATCACCTTGCTTTGGATAGTAGGCTTGGAACTTCCTCCTTTTGTATAGCCTTCTTTTGAATCGTACTGAGAACTCTTTTCAAACTTCTGTTGCTTTTCAACTTTTAATGCCAACTTGTTCACATCATTTAAAAACTAATATGGCTGCAGTTGAACAACCTTAGCAATATCATACTTCATACCTCCTAAGTATCTTGCAATGGTTTGCTCTTCCGGTTCTACAAACTCTCCTTTCAACATCAGATTATCGAAGTCTGAAGTGTACTCCTCCACACTAAGATCTTTTTGCTTGAAATCATGGATTTTGAGAAATATCTCTTGCCTATAATTGTGGGGTAAATATTTTTTCTTCAACTCCCTTTTCATTTTTGCCCATGTCACGATTTTCCTCTTCCCGTCATGTTCTCTTTGTTTTTTCATATTTTTCTATCAAAAAGATGCATTCTGTCTGAGTTTGAGTGCTACAAGTTTGACCTTCTTTTGTTCTGGTGGTTTATGAAAATCAAAAATTCTTTCTACTATATTAAGCCAATCGATAAAGTCATCAATATATATTTTACCTTCAAACTCTGGAATCTCCAATCTTGGGTTATATTTACTCTGCCACTCATCTTTGATTCTATTTCTTGTCTGACATCTTCTCGACTCCCTTAGGAGAGGAGGTGTATCTTCATCAGAAGTATATTCATGGATATCATTTTCATGCTGGTTTTGTCTACTTTGAAGTTATTTGATTATTTCATTATTTTCTTGTAGACTACGCAGTAATCTTCGTAGCTATAGTCTCAACGACTCAACATCATTTTCATGGTCGCTACCTTCTCCAACTATATCTTTTTCATTCCGCTTTGTCATGATCTCTAGCCTTTAGCTCTAATACCAAACTGATACCGGAGAGGGTAAAATGTAGAATAGATTTCAAAAGGAAACTGATGCAACAGTTTCTCAGATAGAAAATGTCACAGTAAACAAAGAATGAACTCTTGAAGAAAAGTCACAGTATAGTTGTATTTGCTAGAATGAATGTTTTAAATAGAAAAGACACAAACTCATGATAAAACTTAAAGAAGATCAAAAAATAGTTCACCACCAAGTTAAAATCACAAAGGGATACAGAAATTCACCACCCCAAGGATTATAAACGAGGATATAGAATATAAATTTATTAGGGTCAAGAGTCGGCACTAAGAGGGGGGGGTGAATTAGTGCAGTGGATAAAAATCAAGTCTTTAAAGACTTTCATACGATAAAACCATTTCTGACATAAAATTATTTTTGGAAACTTAACTTAAATTGAAAGCATATGGAAGTGTAGTTGATGTAAAGCAATGGAGGCAGTTTGCAGTTAAGATAAATAGCAGAAAGTAAATGCAAACCGAGATTTAGAGTGGTTTGATCAATCTTGACCTACATCCACTTTTGGCTTCCTCCTCCGATGAGGTCACCGACGTCCACTAGAGGCCTTTCTTCAATAGGCGAAGGTCAATCACCTTTTACACCCCTCTTCTATTTTTACCGGGTTTAGGAGATAACCCTTACAAGCACTCACACTCCTCTCTTACAGAAATCTAACACTTAGAGTAGAGGAGGGAATTCTAAAGAGATTGCAGCAGCGTTTCTTTACTTTTAGACTCTCTGTGCTTATGTGCTTTAACCAGGGATGAGAAGGGTATTTATAGGCTTCAAGTTGATTCAAACTTAGAGCCTAAAAGCATCTCATCCTGGGTTCTCCGTGTACAAGCGGTACCACCACCTGCATTGGGCGGTACCACCGCCCAGTGTCAGTTTGTTGCTGACATTGCCCTAGGCGGTACCACCGCCCAGGTCTGGCGGTACCACCACTTGGGGCGTAGTGCTGGGCAGTACCACCACCCATACTAGCAGTACCACTGCCTGGCACCTTGCCAACGACGGTACAACCGCCCAGATTGGCGGTAAACACTTATCGATTGGTTTCATCATCAAAATCCGAGATTCAACAATCTCTCCCTTTTTGATGATGACAACCAATAGACAACAGAGTTAACCTTAACTCTTGGAGTTTAACCAAACTCTCCCTATCAATATGTCGTATTGATAGAGACTCTTGGATTCAAAGATCCAAGCAAACATGTCATGATCAAATCATGACATAACATCAACAAAAGGGAGAAGTATCACTATCAAGTCATTGGATATATAGATTCAAATCATTGCATGAAAAACATAGTATCAAATTTTATCATCATGCAATTTGTAAGCTAAAAAATTTAGCAAGTTCTACAACATACAAGTTAGCCAATTTTACAACATTTTAGAACATGTAACCTAGCAGTTTTGAGATGTTCAAGAAAGCAACTCTTGCTTCTTGAAATATGCAAGTTGCAAGCTAGCAAATTTTTGCTTCTTTTGAAATGTTTGAGCTCGCAATTTTACTTTCATTGCAAAGTGCAAGTTTAGCATATTTAGCATCTTGAGATAGGCAAGATAGCACATTTTTACATTTTCTTGAGATTTCAAGCTAGCAATTATCGGTGATGTTCAAGATAACAATTTCTTCTCTTTTGAGAAGTGTAATTTTTGCTTTCTTCTTGAATTGTGTAAGCTAGCTATCTCCCTCTTTGTCATTGTCAAAAAGAAGGGAAGACCCTTTACATCAATTTCTAAATCATGACAAAGGTATGTATCAATCTTATTTGTGCATTATTACATTTTCAAATTAAGACATGCACAATTTCAAAACCTTACATTTTATTTTTCATGCATGATATCGAAAAATCAATCAACATTATGAGTATATCATACATGATATTCAAGCATTAATGATACATCATTTTGGTAACATGATCATATCTATTCAAATGATGGTATCTAAATGTCAAAATTCATTACATCCTATCATTCATAATCATTAACTTCTCATTTATATTTCATGCATAATTTCATTTCATCACATTCAAAATATTAAGAGAATTTTGGTGATGAAATACACATTTCATGAATGTAAGGAATTTTACCAAGTCATTTATCAAGATGTCGAGTAGCATATCATGGTTAATTTGAATATATCATTTTTAGAGAATACCAAGAAGAATCATATCATGAAAGAATCTTGATTCATAAAAAAATTTCATGTCTCGAATATCGAGAAATCAAGATGATGATTTATATAAAAATTTCAACTCATTCAATTTTTTGACAACATTTCTTAGATATGCATGATACCAAAACATGGTTTCAAATGTTTAACATATAACATGCATAAATTCAAAAATTGAAAGGAGAAAGGAATAATTCAAAGGTACAAAGATTTCAACCATCTCATAAACTAAGACCAAGTCATGAATCCATAATTCCATGAATCAAAATAATCAAAATGATCATCAAAGTTAATCTCATATTATTCCAAGAAATCAATATCATGATTTTGATAAAACTCATTTCAAATTCAAATAATCAAAATCACTTCATGGTCCAAGAGATTCATAAAGGTGATAGATTCATTAATCTCCTTTTTGGAAAAATTGAGAAAGTAGGAAAAATAATTTTTTCTAGGAGAAACTTTTTCTCTTTTTTGTTGTTTCAATTTATGTGATTTATTTCATTTATGCCAAATAAAAATATGTATCATGTTTAAAACCGAAAGTGCAAGATTTATTACAACAAAGATCAATAAGGTACTTTCATTATCGCAAGATACATCATGCATAATTTTGAATTATAAAATCATTAAATATGATTTCAAATCAATATGCTCAAGTTTTTGTATAAAAACATACATCATGTTTTAAAACCGAAAAAGTAACATTTCATCATGATAAAAATCGATAATCCATAAATCGCAAGAATCATCATGCATAATTTTTTAAAATCTCATGCATAGAATAAAATCATCAATCATGGTATTAAAACATCATTATGCATTATTAAATCATCAAGCATGATTTCATATTTTCAATCAAAAATCATTTTGTTTGTATATCATAAGATATGCATTTTTCATGATTATTTTTAAAATCATTGGAAAGGTAAGCATGATAAGCATAATCCTAATTCATTAGCATTTTCATTATATTATTTAAACATGTAATTTTCAAGAAAATTAATTCTATGCTAAAAAAGAAAATGCATTATGGAAAGTATCATGTAATTTTGAAATAAATTATGGAGATTTTGATTACCTCATCATTGAAAGCGGTTAAGGCGTAGTTTGCCACCTCACCTTTCTTTATTTTCTCCTCGTCTTCGGAGGAGCTCGATTCATCCCAATTTTTATTCTTCTTCTTACATTCAAAGCAAGTAGTTCCATTCCTTTTGTTCTAAAATTTTTGTTTCATTAACTTTTTAAATTTCTTAGTGAGTTCAAGTTTACCATCACTTGAGCTTATGCTCGAGTGGTCTTCAAATATTCTATGTCCCAAATCCTTCCTGTTCTTTGGAAGGTGATTTTGTTCATCATGTTCATCATATGCATTGTGCACCATTTCATATGTCACCAATGAACCGATAAGTTCTTTAAGGTAAAAAATATTTAAATCTTTTGTTTCTTGTAAAGCCGTTACTTTTGAATCCCACTTCTTAGAAAGAGAACATAAAATCTTGTTCATAAGTTCAAAATCTAAAAAACTTCTACCAAGTGCTTTTAAATCATTGACGATATCCGTAAAACGGGTGTACATGTCAACAACGGTTTCACTTGGTTTCATATAAAAAAATTTAAAATAATGCATTAAAAGATTGATCTTCAAATCTTTTACTCTATTTATGCCTTCGTGTGTGACTTCTAATGTGTGTTATATCTCGAAAGCCGTTTCGCAAGTAGAAATCCAATTAAACTCATTTTTATCTAAGGCGCAAAACAAGGCATTCATAGCCTTTGCATTTAGAGAAAAAGTCGTCTTCTCCAAATCATTCCAATGGTTCATTAGAAGAGAAGACCTATTAAAGCCAGATTTGATAATGTTCTATAAATTTAAATCCAAAGAAAGCAAGAAAACTCTCATTTGAGTTTTCCAATAAGTGTAGTCCATCCCATTGAAAAAGGCGGGACGTATGAAAGAGTGACCCTCTTGAAAGCCGAAATGAGCCATTTCTATTTGAGTGTTAAACCAAATTAGAAAACCATGGCTCTGATACCAATTGTTAGGATCAAGAGTCGGCACTAAGAGGGGGGGATGAATTAGTGCAGCGGATAAAAATCAAGTCTTTAAAGACTTTCATATGATAAAATTGTTTCTGATGTAAAACCGTTTTTGAAAACTTAACTTAAATTGAAAGCATATAGAAGTATAGTTGATATAAAGTAATGAAGGCAGTTTGTAATTAAGATAAATAGCAGAAAGTAAATACAAACCGAGATTTAGAGTGGTTCGGTCAATCTTGACCTACATCCACTTTTGGCTTCCTCCTCCTCCGAGGTCACCGACATCCACTAGAGGTCTTCCTTCAATAAGCGAAGGCCAATCACTATTTACACCCCTCTTCTCCTTTTACCGGGTTTAGGAGATAACCCTTAAAAGCACTCACACTCCTCTCTTACAGAAATCTAACACTTAGAGTAGAGGAGGAAATTCTAAAGAGATTGCAGCAACGTTTCTTTGCTTTTAGACTTTCTATGCTTTGTGTGCTTTAACCAGGGATGAGAGGGGTATTTATAGGCTTCAAGTTGATTCAAACTTGGAGCCTAAAAATATCTCATCCTATGTTCCCCGGGCACGGGCGGTACCACCGCCTAGTGTCAGTTTGACGTTGACATTGCATTGGGTGGTACCACCGCCCAGGCCTGGCAGTACCACCACCTGGGGCGCAGTGTTGGGCGGTACCACCACCCAGACTGGCGGTACTACCGCCTGAGATAGTCTCGAAGACTGTGCCACAACGATGAGACTCCTTGGGGTACTATTTGGGCTTCTTATTGGGCCCAACATAGTTCTTACATGGGCCTAGCGGGCCCATAATTGGGTTGGCCCAATCCAAGCCCAATTATGTGCTAACTATGAAATCCTAAGACATTCGCTAAGCAAAACAAGTCCCTATGTCTATTCTTCCGGTGAACTTCCGATGATCTCTCGGTAATATTCCGGCAGACTCCCAACAAGCTTTTGGACTTCACGACGATCTTCTTTGCAATTTCCGATGAGTTTCTCTGGCAAGCTCTGAGACTTCTCGGCTGGTTCCTCCCGATCTTTCAATGAATGTCCGGACTTCCGACAAACTCTCGAACTCCCAACGAAGTCGCGTCCTTGACTCCGAGACTTCATTTTGCTTCATGTCTTGCTATCATAGTTAATCTTGCACATGTAAAACATACTTCATCTAGACAATTAATACTAAGTATTTAATCATGTTGTCCGGCATGTCATTGGTCCCTCGACACTCCGTCTGATTTTTCGGCGCATCGTCCTCTCTTGCGGCCTATTGTCCAATCGACCAGTTGACTCCGGAACTCCGATATCCTTGGCGCAATATCCACTCTTCTTGGCCCGATGCCCGAATCTATGGCCCGAAGCCTTCTGTCAATATGTCGATCGATCCACCGACTCGACGTCCAGTCTTCTGACATGTATTCCCCTGGCACAACATGATTCTTCCTGTTTTAATTGTCTCATCCTAATTGAAGCATCCTGCGTCACTCAAAACACAGATTAAAACATAAACACTTATCGATTGGTTTCATCATCAAAATCCGAGATTCAACAAAACCAAAAGACTCACCACTTAAGGATGCATCCAAGAGATACAGAGTTTAAGGGAGTTCTCCAAGAGAGCTTCTGCCAAGATATTATAAGTTTCTAAGTTCTTTCTAAGTCCTAAACACCAAAATAAATACTAGTGCATGAAACAACCCTTCATGCATAGGGAATTTCGAAATTAAGTGTTTACAACTACTAACCAACTCCTTTAATGCATTCCTTGGTCATGAAGATATATTCACAGCTGCTAACCAACTCCTTTAATGTATTCCTTTGTCATGAAGAAAAGCACCTTGAAACAGCTTTAACTTTGTGCAGGAAATATGCTGATGAGCTGTCATATTTGAGTGGGCTAAGTTAAAGATTATGAGGCATCATTGTTGGCTAAAAAAAATACCATATCATAATCAAGGTTCATATGATTAGATTGTAGTAAATTAAACACTCCCATGTCACTTCCCGCGTAGGATGATCTGTTTGCCTTTGTAAAAGAATTTCATAATTGTTGAATCTCGGATTTTGATGATGAAGTCAATTGTCATTTGTTATCTAATTTATATGTTGAGATAAGTGTGCAGGATTAACTACGATGAAAATAAGATATGCAGCAGGAGTTACGCCGGAGTCAAGACAATGATCACGTTGGGAGTTCGAGAGTTCGACGGAAGTTCGGATAGTCGTCGGAGGTTCTACGGGAACAAATCCGAGAAGTCCATAAGCTTGCCAAAGAAGCTCGTCGGAACTCGCCAAGTGGATCGTCGCAAGTCCAGGAGCTTGCTGGAAGTCCGCAGGAGCATCATCGAGGGTTCATAGGATGATCGACGGAAGTTCGCCGGAAACTCGCCGGAAGAAGCGATTGACGCACCGGAGCAAGTTGCAGTAAATATCTTAGGAAATATCATAGTTAGCACAATGATTAAATTGGAAATGGGAGGTGATCCCATTAACTTAATCTTGGGGCAATTGGGCCCCTGAAAAACCCAAATTGGGCCGAATGGATCAACCCATTCGGACCCTGATTTCTGCCAAGCAGTTCAACCGCCTCAATCAGGCGGTGGCACCACCTGAGCTCAGTCTTCGAGCTCTGGCAGGAGGTGCAACCGCCCCTGACAGAGGTGGCACCGCTTGGGCTCGGTCTCCGAGCTCTGGCTTAGCGGTGCAATCGCCTCAGTCAAGCGATGGCACCGCCTGAGCTTGGTCTTCGAGCTCTGACAGGAGGTGCAACCACCCCTGACATGAAGTGGCACTGCCCATAGGCTCAGTCTTCGAGCTCTGCCAAGCGGTGCAACCGCCCCAGTCAGGAGGTACAACCACCAGATCCCAGAATTCCGAGAATTGACAGTTTTAAGCTCCAAATTCAAACTGGGTTGGGGCCTATAAATACCCCACCCTTTCAGCACTGAAAGGGCACCCAGAAACCACCAAAATTCTGATTTTACTTTGTTAAATCTCGTATTTTGATGATGAAACCACTTATTATGTGTTTATGATTTAAATTGCATTTTGAGCGATGCAGGTCTACTCGATCAGGTTTAGACAATTGACGCAGGAGGAATTGACGTTGCACCGGAAGAGATCACGTCAGGATATTGGATGGCTGAATGCTTCGAACGTCGGGCATCGGGCCAAGGAGAGCGAAATTGCGCCAAGGATATCGGGGTTGCAGAGGTCAATCGCCGATTGGGCAACAAGCCGCAAGAGAGGACGATGCACCGAAAAATCGGACGAAGCGCCAACCAATGACGTGCCGGGCAACAGAATGTCAATTCGCGTTGTAATAATTGTCTACATCGGAGTTGAGTTTTGGTTTGTGTGTGCAGGATTAACTATGATAACGATGAAGACATAAAGCGAAACAAAGTGCTGGAGTCAAGCGCGAAGGATTTGTTGCGAGTTTGAGAGTTCGACGGAAGTCCGAAGGTTCGTCGGGAATGCTGTCGGAACTAGCCGAGAATGAGTAGGGAGCTTGCCGAATGGTTTTTCGGAAGCTCGCCGGAAGGTTCGTTGGAAGTTCGCAGAGCTCACCGAGAAAGATCGGAGCTTGCCGAAGAAGCTCGTTGGAACTCGCCAAGATCAAATCGTGAAGTCTAGGAGCTTGCCGGGAGTCCGTAGAATGGTTTTCGAGAGTTTATCGGAAGACCGTCGGAAGTTCGCCGGAAGCTCATCGGAAGAAGTCTTGACTTACGTACTTTGTAATAGCTTAAAAAATATCTTTAAATTCATAGTTAGCATGTTAATTAGGGTTAGGATTAGGTGTTAATCGTATAACCCAAGTAGGGGCCAATTGGGCCCGAGTTCGGACTGGTTTGGGCCAAGTTTGGAGCCCAACCAGTGAGCTGATTTGGCCTAGGCGGTGGCACCGCCTAGGCTAGGCGGTGGCACCTCCCAGCACCCGAGAGCTGGGCGGTGACACCTCCTAGGCTGGGCGGTTGCACCATCCAGCACACGAGCGTTGGGCGGTGGCACCGCTTGGCTGGGCGGTGGCACCGCTAGCATCGGGAACATACGAGAATTCAAATTTTTGGAGCCCAAATTTGAATCCTCTTGAGGCCTATAAATACCCCTCAAGTCTCAGCTAAGAAAACAACTTTTTGAGCAGCAAGTGTTTGAGAGAAAGGTCTTAGAAAAGTCCTAGCTAATCTTGTTTTCATTTTGCTAGTGTTCACCTCCTTCTTTCTTGCTGAAAATTTGTAAGAGAGTGAACCACTTGTAAAGAGTTGTAAGAGGGGTATTTACCCTTCCCTTTCAAGAGATTTGCTAGTGGAAGGTGGGAGCCTCATCGAAGAGGGGCCTCGCAAGTGGATGTAGGTCATTTGACCGAACCACTTTAAAATCGGCGTAATCTCCGGTTTGCATTTATGTTTATGCATTTATCTTTTTGCAAACCTTTACTTTGCTAAGTTCACTGCCCTCATCTTATTACGTACGCTTTCAACGCAATTGAAACAGTTTCAAACGAAACATTATTTTTATCGTACGAAAGATTTTCTAAAACCGAAGTTTTAATTCGCTGCACTAATTCACCCCCCCCTCTTAGTGCCGCTCCGATCCTAACAATTGGTATCAGAGCAAGGCTCACTCTCATATTTGGTTTAATACCCAAGAGAGATGGCTTACTCCAGCATGCAAGAGGGACACTCTATCACACGTCCACCTATGTTTAATGGGTCGGATTACATGTATTGGAAGACCCGTATGAGGATCTTCCTCATTTCTATGGATTTCGAGCTTTGGACTATTGTCGAAAACGGATTTCAAAAATCTTCTCTTCCGATGAACGAATGGAATGATTCGGAGAAGGTTTTTGCCTTAAACGCAAAGGCTATGAATGCCTTGTTTTGTGCTTTGGACAAAAATGAGTTCAATCGGATTTCAACGTGCGAAACGGCTTTTGATATTTGGCGAACACTTGAAATCACGCACGAGGGAACTAGTAGAGTCATAGACTCGAAAGTTAACATTTCAATACATGATTTCGATCTTTTTCGAATGAAGCCAAGCGAAACCATTGTTGACATGTACACTGGTTTTACGGATGTCGTCAATGGTTTACAAGCTCTTGGCAAATGTTTCTCAAATTTTGAACTTGTTAGTAAAGTTTTACGATCACTTTCTAAAGCTTGGGAATCAAAAGTAACGGCAATACAAGAAACAAAAGATTTAAATATTTTTCCACTTGAAGAACTTATCGGCTCATTGATGACATATGAAATGGTGCGCAATGCACATGATGAACACAATGAACACTTGGACCACCTTCCAAAGAACAGGAAGGATTTGGAACTCCGGACAAATAAATACCACTTGAGCGATGACTCAAGTGATGAGGACAATGATGAACTTGAACTTCGAACACTAACTCTTAATAAGTTCATTAAACAAAAATATAAAATAAACAATGAACTTGAACGGAGGAAGAGGCCAAAGAAGAGGAAGGCAACCAAGGATGAATCAAGAACTTCCAAAGGTGAAACGACGAGGGCTTTGACGAGCTTCAACTACAAGGTAAGTAACTCAACTCTCTTGAATTATTTTGAAATTACTTCAAGTTTTTAATGAGTTCTTAATTTAGATAGTAGGAATAGGAAATAAAAAAAAATTTGTTTTTCAAAAATTATATCATGTTTTTCTTTTTAGCATCTTTGAAAAAATTAAAAATTTGATCATGAAAAGTATATTGCTAAGTTTTCATACATGTTATGTTTTGAAATGTTGAATGATGTATGCAACATTATGGATGATAGTTATATATAATGCTTAGGATTAATTCATGCATGTGTATTTTGATGATTTTATGTCATGCATGAGTTTTTGAAGTGAATATTGATTTGATACTCTCATTTTGGATTAACAAGTTTTTGGTTTAATCATTTTTACGATGAATTAAGATGACATTCTCATGACATATTAAGATGACAAAGTGTATATACATCTATGTATGAATTTCTTGATAGTCTTTTGATGATAGATGTGATATCATGATGTTTTATTTTTGATGTGTTTGGTCTTGACGGTTTTATGACGAAACTTTTGTTTTGATTTTAAATAATGATACATGTTTTCACAAAAAGATTTGAACACCCTCACATGAAATCAATTATATGAAATGGAAATAAATTTTATATCCTATTGAGATTAATGAATTTAGTTTACCAATCTTGTGAATCTCATGAAAATAAACATGATGAATATTTTAAAAATAAATGAGTGTATCATATATTTGGTCTTAATGATTTCTCTTAAACATATTTTTTTGAAATCATACTTGATGATGAATATCAAGATATTAAAAGGATGTTATCATGGAATCATACTTGATGATTTGTTCTATGAAATTTACCTTTCCGTCTTAAATATTGACACTTGTTTTATTAAAGGTAAAAGAATGCTTATAAGAAGCAAATCACATGAATAGAAATTTATAAAAATGAAATACGATCCTCTATCTTATCGATTTTTCAATAAATCTATGCTTGTCATGTATGAATTTATTGAATATGATTTTGAGGATGATTTCGGATTTCACAAATGCTTGATTCATACTTATGACATGAGACACATTTTAAATATGAATCATGTTCAATGCTTCAATCATATTATATCTCCCTTAATTCATTTTGTTCTCCTAGATTTATTTACGAAAGAGGAGAATCTTCCAAAAATAAAATGATGCAAATGAATCACTTATCAATATGTCTTTTTGAAATATATTTTTAATGTGATGTTGATAATTTGAGATGCCTATTGGAATTCATGACATAAGATAATTGAATTCTTGACTTACTCTAGCTTGAAAATAGATGTTTAAAATCTTGATTGATTAGCTGTTTTATAAGATTTTGCCTTTATGTCTTGAACTTTCATGCTTATCTTGATTTGGCATATAATGACTAAGGCATGCTTAGATAAAAAAGAATCACTTCAAAAATGCTTTTCCCATCGGATCAAGATTAATGATTTCATGATATTTTATGAATCTCGAAATTGATTTTGATGACTTGATTATGAGTTTCAAGTTACCGATTTGATTTAAATAAGTTTTATTTAAATCATAATCTTGATCTTGTAAAATTGGAATCACAAATAATATCTTTTGGTATTCATGAATTGATACTCACAATATGAAAGTATTGGTATTCATGACTTGAATTTAATTGAAACATTGCATGCTTAAATTAATCATTCTCCTATGTTTCCAAAATTCCTTAAAAGCCTTATGAGATGATTGAAAATTAATTTGCTTTATGATGAATCACGAATCATGACTTGATCTATGATATTGATATATTTTAATCATGATCCTTGGTTGTATAATCCTTTTGCTCTATTAAAAGGATTTATTGAATGAATCATGTCCTTCTTGAATTTTCTTGATATCATGACATGATTTTGTAAGTTGGCTTGTATAATGATTAAAATCTTTTGGCCATCGATTTCTCCCTTCTTTTCGGTAATGACAAAGGGGGAGAAATATATGAATTGATACTATAAGTGCCATATTTAAATTTGAATTATGTTAAGATATCAAAAGAAGCTTGCATCGAAATATATGGTAAATTGATAATCGAAATGCTATGATTGTCATATGCCATGTTTGCATCATATTAAGATATCAAGAACTAGCATTGTAATTTTACTTGCTGATATCTTGTCATATGATGAAATGCTACGAATTGTTGCTAAAATGATGCATGCAACACTTATGCTTTTTATGTGATGTATTGCATATGATGTGTATCATGAATGCTTTAAATGATGAATGTTTGGTATCATGATCAACATGTTGATAAATGCTTGAAAATTTTAATGTTTGAGTATCATGTATGATATGCTTATTAATGATGATTGATTTATTTTTTGGTATCGTGCATGAAAAATAAGGTTATTGAAATTATGTATGTTTTAATTTGAATATATAATGATGCACAAATAAGAATAATACTTACCTTTGTCATAATATGAAAATTGATATAAGGGTCTTCCCTTCTTTTTGACAATGACAAAGGGGAGCAAGAATTTCTAGCGTGGACATCATAAAAAAAGGCAAACTAACTAGCTTACACAATTCAAGATGAAAGCAAAAATTGTACTTCTCAAAAGAGAAGATGCAAATGTAACATTTGCCAAATTGTTTGCTTGCCTCATGTAAAACATTATCTCTTGCTAGTTTGACATTTTTGCTAGCTTGTATGTTGCAAAACTTGATCACTTTTTCAAACATTTTGCTAGCTTGCATGATGTAGAACTTGCTATCTTAAACATTACCAAATGTGCTATCTTGTATGCTATAAAACTTGCATATCTAAAACTTGATAGCTTGAATGTCCTAAGCATGATGCAATACTTGCTAAATTTTCTAGCTTCAAAACTGCATGATGATAAAACTTGATATTATGTTTTTCATGCAATGAGTTGAACTTATATTAAAAACACAAAGAATAGTTGTACTTCTCCTTTTTGTTGATGACAAAGGGGGAGAAGTATGTTGATGACATGATATGCATAAGTTTATGCATATGTTCATGATGATGTGTTGCAAGTATTCATGATGAATATTGCAATGACTTGAATTCAGTTTGAATTCAATGTTCTATCAATATGGCATATTGATAGGGGGAGTTTGTTTAAACTCCCGGAGTTAAGGTTAACTCCGTCATCAAGTGGTTGTCATCATCAAAAAGGGGGAGATTGTTGAATCTCGTATTTTGATGATGAAACCACTTGTTATGTGTTTATGATTTAAACTGCATTTTGAGCGATGCAGGTCTACTCGATCAGGTTTAGACAGTTGACGCAGGAGGAATTGACGTTGCGCCGGAAGAGATCACGTCAGGATATTGGATGGCTGAATGCTTCGAACGTTGGGCATCGGGCCAAGGAGAGCGAAATTACGCCAAGGATATCGGGGTTGCGGAGGTCAACCGCCGATTAGGCAACAAGCCGCAAGAGAGGACGATGCACCGAAGAATCGGACGAAGCGCCAACCAATGACGTGCCGGGCAACAGAATGTCAATTCGCGTTGTAATAATTGTCTACATCGGAGTTGAGTTTTGGTTTGTGTGTGCAGGATTAACTACGATAACGATGAAGACATAAAGCGAAACAAAGTGCTGGAGTCAAGCGCGAAGGATTTGTTGCGAGTTTGAGAGTTCGACGGAAGTCCGAAGGTTCGTCGGGAATGCTGTCGGAACTAGCCGAGAATGAGTAGGGAGCTTGCCGAATGGTTTTTCGGAAGCTCGCCGGAAGGTTCGTTGGAAGTTCGCGGAGCTCACCGAGAAAGATCAGAGCTTGCCGAAGAAGCTCGTTGGAACTCGCCAAGATCAAATCGTGAAGTCTAGGAGCTTGCCGGGAGTCCGCAGAATGGTTTTCGAGAGTTTATCGGAAGACCGTCGGAAGTTCGCCGGAAGCTCGCCGGAAGAAGTCTTGACTTACGGACTTTGTAATAGCTTAGAAAATGTTTTTAAATTCGTAGTTAGCACGTTAATTAGGGTTAGGATTAGGTGTTAATCATATAACCCAAGTAGGGGCCAATTGGGCCCGAGTTCGGACTGGTTTGGGCCAAGTTTGGAGCCCAACCAGTGAGCTGATTTGGCCTAGGCGGTGGCACCACCTAGGCTAGGCGGTGGCACCGCCCAGCACCCGAGAGCTGGGCGGTGACACCTCCTGGGTTGGGCGGTTGCACCGTCCAACACACGAGCGTTGGGCGGTGGCACCGCCAGCATCGGGAACATATGAGAATTCAAATTTTTGGAGCCCAAATTTGAATCCTCTTGAGGCCTATAAATACCCCTCAAGTCTCAGCTGAGAAAATAACTTTTTGAGCAGCAAGTGTTTGAGAGAAAGGTCTTAGAAAAGTCCTAGCTAATCTTGTTTTCATTTTGCTAGTGTTCACCTCCTTTCTTGCTGAAAATTTGTAAGAGAGTGAACCGCTTGTAAAGAGTTGTAAGAGGGGTATTTACCCTTCCCTTTCAAGAGATTTGCTAGTGGAAGGTGGGAGCCTCATCGAAGAGGGGCCTCACAAGTGGATGTAGGTCATTTGACCGAACCACTTTAAAATCGGCGTAATCTCCGGTTTGCGTTTATGTTTATACATTTATCTTTTTGCAAACCTTTACTTTGCTAAGTTCACTACCCTCATCTTATTATGTACGCTTTCAACGCAATTGAAACAGTTTCAAACGAAACATTATTTTTATCGTACGAAAGATTTTCTAAAACCGAAGTTTTAATCCGCTGCACTAATTCACCCCCCCCCTTAGTGCCGCTCCGATCCTAATATACTTTATGATTTTTAGAGCTCAAAAGTGTTGTATGAGTTGAAAGTTCTTCTTCCTCTTTTCTTCCAAGATCTAATCTGTTAAGAGAGGAAAGGAAATTCTGTAATGGATGTCTCCTAAGCCCGTCAAAAGGAGTGAAACTGTAAAAAGATGGTTGGCCTTTGCCTATTGAAGGAAGGCCTCTAGTTGACGTCGGTGACCTCGTCGATGGAGGAAGCCAAAAGTGGAGTAGGTCAAGATTGACCGAACCACTCTAAGTCTCGGTTTGCATTTACTTTGAGCATGTTATCTTTACTGCAAACCTCCTCAATAGCTTACTGTCTTCTGTGCTTTTACGAATGTGTTTCAAAGTTCAGTGCTTTCCGAATCGGCGTTTAGACGCAAATCAGTTTTATCGTACGACCATCATATTTCAGTTTGCGCTTACATTCTGATTTCCATCATAACTGCAAACTGCCTTTATATCTTTACTTTAACTGCATCTCGCTTCATCTCAAGTTAAAGTGGTTTACGAATCAGCTTTCATACCGAAATCGCTTTTATCGTACGAACGTCGTATTTCAGTTTGCGCTTATATTCTGATTTTCATCATAACTGCAAACTACCTTCATAGATTTACTTTAATGTCATCTCGCTTGATCTTATGTTAAAGTAATCTTAGAATCGGCTTTCACACCGAAATCGCTTTTATCGTTCGAACGTTTTTTTATCGTGAGAGATTTTCGTTGCACTAATTCACCCCCCCCCCCCCCCCCCTCTTAGTGCTCTTGATCCTAACAATTGGTATCAGAGCGGGGTTAACTCTCAAACGGATTAAAACCCAAGAGATATGGCATATGCCGGAAACTAAGAGGGCCATTCTATTACACATCCACCCATGTTCAATGGGACGGACTACACCTATTGGAAGACCCGAATGAGGATCTTTCTTATTTCTATAGATTTTAAACTTTGGAATCTTGTCGAAAATGGATTTTCGAAGTCTTCTCTTCCAATGATCGATTGGAATGAATTGGAGAAGAAGGCTTTCGCTCTTAATGCAAAGGCTATGAATGCCTTATTTTGTGCACTTGATAAAAACGAGTTCAACCGTGTTTCAGTTTGTGAAACCGCATTTGATATTTGGCACACACTCGAAGTGACTCACGAAGGCACAAGTAGAGTGAAAGAGTCAAAAATCAATCTTTTGTTACATTCTTTCGAACTTTTCTGGATGAAACCGAGTGAGACTATTGGCGACATGTTTACCCGTTTCACGGATGTCATCAACGGTCTAAAAGGACTCGAAAAAAGTTTTTCGGATTTTGAGCTCGTAAATAAGATTCTAAGATCCCTTCCTAAGAGTTGGGATCCTAAAGTCACTGCTATTCAAGAGGTGAAAGATCTAAACAACTTCCCTCTTGAAGAACTAATCGGGTCATTAATGACCTATGAGATGACTTGCAAAGCTCATGAAGAGCAAGAAGACATCCTTCCAAAGAACAGGAAGGATATGGCACTTAGAACTTCAGAAGACCACTTGAGAGAAATCTCAAGTGATGTGGACTGTGACGATGACTTGGCACTTCTAACAAGAAAATTTAAAAAATTCATTAAAAGAAACAAGTTTAAGAATGACACAAAAAATAAACTTGAACCCAAGAAGGACCAAGTTATTTGCTACGAATGCAAAAAACCGGGACACTACAAAAGTGATTGTCCCCAAGTCAAAAAGAGAACATCAAAGAAGAAGGCACTCGAAGCAACGTGGGATGACTCGAGCGCGTCCGAAGAAGAGGAGTCCAACACCGAGCAAGTTGCTCATTACGCCTTAATGGCCATCGGAGAGGAGGTAACGAATTTAATAGATGCAAATTTATCATTTGATGAATTATTAAATGCCTTCCATGACTTATTTGATGAATGCAAGATTATAAGTAGAAAATATAAATTACTAAAAAAGGAGCATGATAGTCTTACTTGTAATTTCGATAAGTTAAAAACTGAATATCATGATAGTTTAGGTTTATGCATAAAATGTCATAATCTAGAAACTCTCCAAAAGAAAAACTTGCTACTTAAGGACACCTTGAAGAAATTCGAGGTTGGTAGCAAGTCCTTGAACATGATCCTTGCAAACAAGGGTCACGTTCCCAAAAGAAGTGGAATCGGATTTGTGAGAAGTCCTCACCAAAATCCAACCACCTTCATAAAAGGCCTCATCTTACATGTTCGACACCAAAGCAAATGCAACTTTTGTTGCAAACTTGGACACAAAACGCATCATTGTCCATTCAAGAAAATTAGTCCGAACAAATTAATTTGGGTTCCTAAAAGAACCATGATAAATTCTATGCAAAATGATAAACAATGTAGATCTATTTTTGAGGCACCCAAAAGCAAATGGGTACCTAAAGATCATCCTTTCTTTTAGAAACCTATACTATCCCAAGCTAGGAGCAAGAGATGGTACCTTGATAGTGGATGCTCAAGGCATATGACCGGAGATCCATCTCAATTCTCTAAGCTCACTAGCATAGACGAAGGCTATGTCACCTTCGGAGACAACAACAAGGGTAAAATCATTGGCAAAGGAACCATAGGTAACAAATCCAACTTCTTTATCGAAGATGTTTTGTTAGTTGATGGTTTAAAACATAACCTCTTGAGCATCAGTCAATTATGTGATAAAGGATATATTGTCAGATTCGAATTTAATGCTTGCATCATTGAAAAACTATACAAAAACACGTCTATGATTACATTAAAACAAAATAATGTATACACTATTGACATCAACAATTTATGTAATGAAATGTGTTTTTCGGTTTTGAATGAGGATGCTTGGCTATGGCATAGAAGATTAGGTCATGCTAGCATGAAACTAATCACTCAAATATCATCTAAAGAACTTGTAAGAGGAATTCCTCATATCAAGTTCATCAAAGATAATGTATGTGATGCTTGCCAATTAGGTAAACAAATTAAGGGTAGTTTCAAATCTAAGAATCAAATAAGCACCTCTAGGCCCTTATAATTGATCCATATGGACTTGTTCGGACCAATCTCTACATCAAGCCTAGGAGGTAGCAAATACGCCTTCGTCATTGTGGATGACTATAGCAGATACACATGGACTTACTTCTTAAAACAGAAAAATGAATGCTTTAGATATTTTACCAAGTTTTGTAAACTTGTTCAAAATGAGAAGGGTTCTATGATTTCGTCAATTAGAAGTGATCACGGTGGTGAATTTCAAAACCATGATTTCCAAGAATTTTGTAAACTCAATGGATACAACCATAATTTCTCGACTCCAAGAAATCCTCAACAAAATGGAGTAGTAGAAAGAAAAAATCGAAATTTACAAGAAATGGCAAGAACCATGTTGAATGAATATAGCCTAACCCAATATATTTGGGCCGAAGCCGTAAACACTGCATGCTATATTTTGAATAGAGTTCTAGTAAGACCCTTACTCACCAAAACTCCCTATGAGTTATGGAACAACAAAAAACCCAATGTTTCATATTTTAAAGTCTTTGAGTGTAAGTGTTTTATCTTGAATGAAAAATATAACTTAGGAAAATTTGATGCTAAATCCGATGAAGGAATCTTTCTTGGTTATTCTTCGGTTTCTAAAGCTTTTCGTATCTTCAATAAAAGAACTTTAATTATTGAAGAATCCATTCATGTTGTTTTCAATGAGATTTCCGAAATCAGGAAAAACGATTTTGATGATGATGTTAATTTTGATTCCTTGAATTTAAATGAAACCCCATCTCCAACTAGCAACTTGGATGCATCCACTTCCGAAACATCCTTACCCAAGGATTGGAAGTATGTAGATGCTCATCCTAAGGAGCTAATCTTAGGAGACACATCAAAGGGGGTTCAAACACGTTCTTCTCTTAAAAATTTTTGTTCCAACGCCGCTTTTCTCTCCCAAATTGAACCCAAATGTGTTGACGAAGCCATGAAAGATGATTCATGGATTATCGTAATGCAAGATGACTTAAATCAATTTGAGAGAAATGAGGTGTGGAAGCTTGTTCCTAGGCCAAATGACCATTTAGTTATTGGTACTAAATGGGTTTTTAGAAACAAGCAAGATGAATATGGTATCGTGGTTAGAAACAAGGCTAGATTAGTGGCCAAAGATTTCAACCAAGAAGAATGTATCAATTACGAAGAAACCTTCGCTCCTGTGGCTCGATTAGAAGCCATAAGGATGCTCCTTGCCTATGCTAGTAGTAATAATTTTAAGTTGTTTCAAATGGATGTTAAAAGTGCTTTTCTTAATGGCTTTATTTCCGAAGAAGTCTATGTTGAACAACCTCCTGGATTTGAAAATAATAGCCTCCCTAATCATGTGTTTAGATTAACTAAAGCTCTCTATGGTTTAAAATAAGCTCCGAGGGCTTGGTATGAGAGACTTAGTTCTTTTCTTATTGAAAATAATTTCACAAAAGGCAAGGTTGATACTACATTGTTCATCAAGAATTTTGAAAATAATTTTCTCATTGTTTAGATTTATGTTGATGATATTATCTTTGGTTCTACAAATGAATCTCTTTGTGAATCTTTTGCTAAAACTATGAGTCTTGAATTCGAAATGAGTTTAATGGGAGAATTAACATTCTTCTTAGACTTACAAATCAAACAACTAAGCAATGACATCTTTATTAATCAAAATAAATATGCTATGAATTTGCTAAAAAAGTTTAATATGAATAGCTCAAAAGCTATTAACACTCCTATGAGCACCTCCACTAAGTTAGAAATTGATGAAAGTGGAGAAAGCTTCGATCAAAAAACTTATAGGAGCATGATAGGAAGTTTACTTTACCTCACTACAACTAGACCAGATATCATGTTCAGTGTAGGACTTTGCACTAGATTTCAATCAAACCCTAAGATATCTTATCTCAAAGCAGTTAAAAGAATACTTAGATATCTTAATGGTACCACAAATCTAGGATTATGGTACCCAAAATCAGAGAATCTTGAGTTAATTGCTTATGCTGATGCGGACTTTGCTGACTGTAGACTAGATAGAAAAAGCACATCAGGAACATGTCAATTTTTAGGACATGCTCTTGTTTCCTGGTAATCTAAGAAACAAAATTTGGTTGCACTATCAACAACCGAAGCTGAATATATTGCAGCAAGTGCATGCTGTACATAAGTTGTATGGATGAAAAACACCTTAGAAGATTATAAAGTTCATCTTAAAAATATTCCCATTAAATGTGATAACACAAGTGCAATATGTTTAACAAAGAATCCTATACAACACTCAAGAACAAAACATATTGATATTAGACATCACTTTATACGAGATCATGTTACTAATCATGATGTAATCATAGAGTTCATTGACACTAAACATCAACTAGCTGATATTTTTACAAAACCTCTAAGTGAAGAACAATTTGATTTCATAAGAAGAGAATTAGGAATGTTGATGTGTCCGAATACATAAACTTGTTGAAATTATTTTTCAGACTTTATTGATTGATTGATCAATTTCACTTAATTACTATGATGATTTTACACAATTACATGTTAGAAATTATGTGTATGAATATAAAAATTTCTATGATGATAAGCATGTTTTGTCTTCATGATCAATTTTAAAAATCAATAGCACAGTCTCGTCCAAATGCATGAAAATCTTAATTTCGTTTTCAGATTCTCTTAAAAATTAGAGTTTCTCGATACATTATCCTCTTTCGGACTTAATAAAGCATATGTCATAACGAGTCTAATTCTCATCATTGTTGACATATGAAATACATCTCTCATACACCTATGTGAAGAATATTCTTTAAAGAAACGGATTTAATAAAATGATTTCTGATTATATGAATGATAGTGTTTTTACTAACAAGGATTCGTTTCTAATACATATCTTGATCCTTGTGAAAATGAAGCAAGATTTAATCTCTCATCAATTTTAACTTCATTTAAATTAAACTCATAAATAGATGGTGGAGATGCGGGGTAAAAACAGAATTGATATCTCCATGTCATGGTTGCATAATTGACTCACTATTGAAAATGACATGAACCTAGTAAAGGCATCACACTTATGCTGAAAATTCGCTTATATTGTTCTCCTGGTATCATAATTACCATGCTTTTTGTTGATGACAAAGGGGGAGAAATATATGAGTATTAATGCCATGCTTGCATCACCAAGAGATATATGAATTGATGCTATGATTGCTATAATTTGCATTATGCCTTGTTTGTATCATGTAATGATATCAAAATCTTACTTCGCAGTTTTACATGTTGATATCTTATAATATGATGAATTGCTACTATTACCATCATTCAAACTTGTAATATAAAATTTAAAAATCAATGTCAATCCTTGACATCATCTTCAAATAGATACATCATTATGGGAATCATGATGGGAGTATTGATAAGTTTAAATGATTTTAACTTATCAATATGTCTCTTGAATTCAAAGGTTTTGAATTCGAGAATGACTTATCTCAAGTATGGCATATAGACAGGGGGAGTTAAGGTTAACTCCATTATCAATTGATTGTCATCATCAAAAAGGGGGAGATTGTTGAATCTCGGATTTTGATGATGAAGTCAATTGTCATTTGTTATCTAATCTTTATGTTGAGATAAGTGTGCAGGATTAATTACGATGAAAATAAGATATGTAGTAGGAGTTGCGCCGGAGTCAAGACAATGATCACGTTGGGAGTTCGAGAGTTCGACGGAAGTTCGGACAGTCGTCGGAGGTTCTGCGGGAACAAATCCGAGAAGTCCATAAGCTTGCCAAAGAAGCTCGTCGGAACTCGCCAAGTGGATTGTCGCAAGTCCAGGAGTTTGCCGGAAGTCCGTAGGAGCATCACCGAGGGTTCATCGGATGATCGACGGAAGTTCGCCGGAAGCTCGCCGGAAGAAGCGATTGATGCACCGGAGCAAGTTGCAGTAAATATCTTAGGAAATATCGTAGTTAGCATAATGTTTAAGTTGGAAATGGGAGGTGATCCCATTAACTTAATCTTGGGGCAATTGGGCCCCTGAAAAACCCAAATTGGGCCGAATAGATCAACCCATTCGGACCCTGATTTCTGCCAGGCGGTTCAACCGCCTTAGTCAGGCAGTGGCACCGCCTGAGCTCAGTCTTCGAGCTCTGGCAGGAGGTGCAACCGCCCTTGACAGAGGTGGCACCGCCTGGGCTCGGTCTCCGAGCTCTGGCTGAGCGGTGCAACCGCCTCAGTCAGGCAGTGGCACTGCCTGAGCTCGGTCTTCGAGCTCTGGCAGGAGGTGCAACCGCCCCTGACAGGAGGTGGCACCGCCTAGAGGCTCAGTCTTTGAGCTCTGCCAAGCGATGCAACCGCCCCAGTCAGGAGGTGCAACTGCCAGATCCCAGAATTCCGGGAATTGACAGTTTTGAGCTCCAAATTCAAACTGGGTTGGGGCCTATAAATACCCCACCCTTTCAGCACTGAAAGGGCACCCAGAAACCACCAAAATTCTGATTTTACTTTATGATTTTTAGAGCTCAAAAGTGTTGTATGAGTTGAAAGTTCTTCTTCCTCTTTTCTTCCAAGTTCTAATCTGTTAAGAGAGGAAAGGAAATTATGTAAGGGTTGTCTCCTAAACCCATCAAAAGGAGTGAAACTGTAAAAGGGTGGTTGGCCTTTGCCTATTGAAGGAAGGCCTCTAGTTGACGTCGGTGACCTCGTCGGTGGAGGAAGCCAAAAGTGGAGTAGGTCAAGATTGACCGAACCACTCTAAATCTCAGTTTGCATTTACTTTGAGCATCTTATCTTTACTGCAAACCTCCTCAATAGCTTACTGCCTTCTGTGCTTTTATGTACATGTTTCAAAGTTCAGTGCTTTCCGAATCGACGTTTAGACACAAATCAGTTTTATCGTACAAACATCATATTTCAGTTTGCGCTTACGTTCTGATTTCCATTATAACTGCAAAATGCCTTTATATCTTTGCTTTAACTGCATCTCGCTTCATCTCAAGTTAAAGTGGTTTACGAATCAGCTTTCATACCGAAATCGCTTTTATCATACGAACGTCGTATTTCAGTTTGCGCTTATATTCTGATTTTCATCATAACTGCAAACTACCTTCATAGATTTACTTTAACGTCATCTCGCTTGATCTTAAGTTAAAGTAATCTTAGAATCGGCTTTCACACCGAAATCACTTTTATTGTTCGAACATTTTTTTATCGTGAAAGATTTTCGCTGCACTAATTCACCCCACCCCCCCCCCCCCCTTTTAGTGTTCTTGATCCTAACAATAATTAATTTGGAGAAGTTCCAAAAGATGTCACCTAGAGTCATCAGCCATTCTATGCCAAGCATGGCCTCGTAGTTATCAATTAGTAGGAGGAAGAAGTCGGTGATAATTTCTTGGTCTTGCAGTAATAGTTTCACCTGCGAACATCTTTGGTTGCACTTTAGGATTCTTCTATCGGCAACCTTTATGTCAAACTTGTTGCAACCGTTGATGTGGAGCGTCATCCAAGCAGCAACCTTACTGTTTAGAAAGTTATTAGTTGTCAATGAGAACAATGATCGGTTGTTGTTTGAGAAGGCCTCCAACTTTCATCGTTTGCGGGTTTGAGTAGCCGGCTAGTGCGTGTATCGTAAAGTCAGTCGGTTGTGACTCTTCTTCTGTATCTTCTTCTTCATGTTTAAGGCTCTCTTCTAGATGTTCAATAACCTCTTCTTCTACTGGTTCAATCACAAGAAGTTTCCTTTTTTTACAGCGATACTCGTGGCTCCATAGCTTGTTGCAGTGCCAACATAACTCCTTCGCAGATTGCTCCCGAAGCTCTTCTCTTGTCAACCTTTTTGGTGCAGGGGCTTGGTTGACTGTAGGGAGGGTTGAGGGCTTCAATATTGCTGGTCAGGGAGCAACTCTAGTCCTCCAAACTTCATGGTTCAATCGCTCCTTTTGAAGTCGTGCGAAAAAGATGGCTGCCATAAGCGTGTACGGTTGTCGCGCTTTAACTTTTCCCTAGATCTCTAGCTTCAAGCCCTTAATGAAGGTCCCTAATAGCTATTTTTTAGACCAATCATGAGTTTGATTACCTAATTTGGTACTCTTGAATGGTGGAGGTTTGTCAGATCTTTACTAGTTGTCTGTCAATGTTCTCATAATCGGTTGGTCTGAAGTAGATCAGTAGTCTTTCTTTGAATTATCGCCATGAGAGGACTCCATGAGTGTATTCAAACTAGTTAAACCACTATATGACATCCCCTTTAAGATGTATAGCCATAATTTCCACCATAGATGTGTCCCCTTTAAGATCCAACCAATCAGGTCTCCTTCCCATCTAGGGAAATCCAACCCCATGCGTGGATAGTTGGGATCAGTCATGGAGCCTCCCCTCTCTTGGAAGTTATCTCTTTGGACTTAGTGTGATTGGTTAGAGCTCTCTCCTTGATATGATTTCTTCGGGCTTGGTGATCGGCCCAAACTGAGTTCGATAAAGAGAGTACGAATCTTATCCTCTATTCATGCCTCGAAGGCTTCGAATTTAGCATTGATTGCCTCCTCAGATGCCATAGTACATGCCTCCAAATTTGTAATATTAAAATCTCTCTTTTGTTATTGGGTTAAAGGTATGTATAGATTGAGAGAAGTGGTGGTCGAAAGGGTTAGTAGATTAGTGGATGTAGACTGTAGTTTAGGCTTGTTTTGTGGCTGTTTTGGATGCAGTTTGAGGGTGTGGTTTGGTGGAGTTTTAGAGCTATGATAGTAGTAGATGAACATTAGGGAAAAAATATTAGATCTGTGGTAGATGGCAGCGAAGGTTTGATATAAATCAATGGAAGTTGCTGCAGATATGTGTTGTCTTGTAAGAACAAAATTATCGTCGAAGAAACAACGGTTTCTCGATGAAATTTCTAGCAAAAACCAAGAGATTTGAGGAAGGAATTTGTTAGAACCCTTGCAGATTCTAAACTTGGGGTTGATCTCTTTAGGGGATCGGCCTCCTTGGAACTCTATAGGGGTTCCTCCCTCCAAGTTGCTGCTCAAAGGCTGCAGAAAAGATTCATCTATTGCCTAAGAAAAGAGAAGGAATACATGGTTAGTTATAGGGCTTCTAAACCCTAACTCCTAATAGGACTCCTACTTAAGACTCTTACTTCTAACCAACTCCTAATATGACTCATACTCAAGACTCCTATTCCCTTACAACTCCTAATTCTTCTCCAAGAAAAAACCTCCTAACAGAATGTCCCTTTCAATTAGGACTCTCCTAGTTAGAGTACTAACAAAGTGTCCCTCTCAATTAGGACTCTCCTAGCTAGAGTCCTAACAGAATGTCCCTCTCAATTAGGACTCTCCTAGCTAGAGTCCTAACAGACCCGCCCTCTTCAAATCAGCCTTGTCCTCAAGGCTGAGATTCCATGAACTCAGGGAACCGGGTCTTCAGCTCCTCATATGGTTCCCATGTGGCATCTTCAAGTGGTAGATTATTCCAATGCACTAGTACTTCAGTAGAGGGATGTCGGCGACGCATCACGATCCTACGATCGAGGATGGCCTGTGGTTGGGCTTGAATAACTCCATCCTCAGTTGTGTTGGCCAGTTGGATCTGGGGTGACTCGTGTTCTCCCAACTTGGGCTTTAGGCATGATACGTGGAAGATAGGGTGAATTTTGGCATCTTCAGGTAATTTAAGTCTATATGCCACGGCTCTAATATGCTCTGTGATCTGATAGGGCCCATAAAAACGTGGGCATAGCTTCATGGAGGCTCGAGTGTTGATAGAGAGTTGCTTGTATGGTTGTAGGAGAAGATAAACCCAATCTCCTACTGAAAATTCTCTTTCACTTCATCGTGTGTCGGCTTGCTGCTTCATTCTGGCTTGAGCGGTAGAGAGATTATCTTTTAACAGTTGTAAGAGTTTGTCCCTATCAATCAATTCTTGGTCAACCTGATCTACCTTGGCCGAGCCAATTACATACTTTGGAATCACAGGTGCTGGTCGACCATACAATGCTTCATAAGGGGCACATTTTGTAGATGAATGATATGTAGTATTATACCACCATTCGGCCCAAGGAAGCCATTTTGCCCACTCTTTTGGTCGGTCACTAGCGAAACACCGGAGGTATGTCTCTAAGCACCTATTTACCACCTCTGTTTGGTCGTCAGTTTGTGGATGATATGCTGTGCTCATCTTGAGTTTGGTGCCTTGTAACTGAAATAACTCGGTCCAAAATTTACTAGTGAAGATCCTGTCACGATCACTTACGATGGACCTTGGCATCCCATGCAGTTTAACAATATTTTCTATGAAAATCTGAGCAATACTAGCAACAGTGTAGGGATTTCTCACAGCACAAAAATGAGCATATTTCGTAAGTCGATCAACCACCACGAGAATCGTGCTTTTACCTTTGGAAGATGGCAGCCCTTCAATGAAGTCCATTGAGATGTCAGTCCATACTGAGTCTGGTATGGGTAGTGGTTGTAGCTTCCCTGGATTTGCCACAGTTTCACCCTTGTGCTGTTGACATACATCACATTGTGCCACATATTCAGCAATAATTTTTTTCATCCCTCTCCAATAAAAATTTTGCTTCACTCTTTTGTAGGTTCTTAGGAATCCAGAGTGCCCTGCTGAAGGTATAGAGTGCATTTCATGCAAGATGATTGCGATGCAAGGGGAGTCAGGTATAAGCACAATGCGACCTTTGTAGCGTAAATCCCTCAAATCCCAAGTGTAGTGGGCTATTACACTTGGATCCTCCTCCAATTTTTTTATGATCTTGCTGATCTCTGGATCCTTCTTCCATTCTTCCCTAATGTCCTCGAGGAGACCGGTGGTAGGAAGGGAGATGGCTGAAACCTTAGCTTGTTCAGGTAGCCGTGAGAGTGCATCTGCAACAACGTTTTCTTTCCCCTTTTTGTAAATAATTTCATAATCAAATCCAAGAAGTTTGGTTATCCATTTTTGCTGCTCAGGGGATGATATCTTTTGCTCCAAAAAGTACTTGAGGCTTTTATGGTCAGTTTTAATTTGAAATCGCCGGCCGATCAGGTAGGGTCTCCACCTCGTTACTGCGTGTACAATGGCAAGCATCTCCTTATCATATACTGACATATTTTGATGGGAGGGAGATAATGCCTTGCTAGTGTATGCGAGTGGTCGACCATTTTGCATGAGAACGGCTCCAATTCCGACTCCAGATGCATCGGCCTCAATGATGAAGGGTCTATTGAAATCTGGTAGTGCAAGCACCGGCGTCGTTGTCATGGCTGCTTTAAGTTTGTCGAAGGCAGCAGAGGCTTTGTCTGACCATTGGAAAGCATCTTTTTTCAGTAAAGAAGTGAGTGGTGCACTGATCTTCCCATAGTCCTTAACAAATTTTCGGTAGTAGCCCGTTAGTCCAAGGAAGCCCCGCAGTAATTTCACGTTTGTAGGTTTCGGCCAGCCTTGCATTGCCTCAATTTTTGTTGGGTCTACCGCCACTCCTTCTTCTGATATTATATGCCCAAGGTACTCTACTTTTTGCTGGAGAAAGCTGCACTTTGGTTGCTTAACAAAAAGAGTATTCTCCCGAAGGATCGTCAAAACAATCCGTAAATGCTGAAAGTGAGTCTCAAGAGAAGGGCTGTAAACGAGAATATCATCGAAAAATACCAGCACAAATTTACGAAGAAAGCTCCGAAATATATCATTCATGAGACTTTGAAAGGTTAAAGGAGCATTAGTGAGTCCAAAAGGCATTACCAAGAATTCATAATGGCCATCATGTGTGCGAAATGCAGTTTTTGGAATGTCATCGTTACATACCCGAATTTGGTGGTAACCGGATCGGAGGTCCAACTTCGTGAAGACTCGAGCTCCTTTCAATTCATCAAGAAGTTCATCCACCACTAGTATTGGGTATTTGTCCTTGACGGTGATGCCATTTAAAGCTCGGTAGTCGATGCACATCCGCCAAGTTCCGTCCTTCTTGCGTACAAGTAGCACCGGTGAGGAATAGGGGCTGCAACTTGGTCGAATCACCCCTGTTTCAAGCATCTCCTTTATGATCTTTTCAATTTCATCTTTCTGGAGGTGAGGATATCAGTATGGTCGAGTGTTCGCTGGTGGCTTGCCCGGAAGGATTGGAATTCGATGGTCATGTTGCTGAGAAGGAGGAAGACCGCGCGGTTCAGCAAATATGTCGGCAAATTCAGTAAGCAATTGGGCAAGATTTTTATCTTCAATTTCTATTTTCTTCCCCTCTGGTTGCTGCTGGAGGTGTATCAAAAAGGCACCATTTACCTTGTGTAAAACTTTTTTCATTCGTTGGGTCGAAACAGTGGTAACGTTGCTTCCGCGCTTCCCGCGTAGGATGATATGTTTGCCCTTACAGTAGAATTTCATAATTAATTTAGAAAAGTTCCAAGAGACATCACCTAGTGTAGTCAGCCATTCTATACCAAGCACTGCCTCATAGTCATCGATTGGTAGGAGGAAGAAATCGGTGATAATTTCTTAGTCTTGCAGTAATAGTTTCACCTGCGGACATCTTTGGTCGCACTTTAGGATTCTACCGTCAGCAACCTTTACATCGAACTTGCTCCAACTTTCAATATGCAGTGCCATCCGAGCAGCAACCTTACTATTCAGGAAGTTATTAGTGCTACCCGTGTCGATGAGAACAGTGATCGGCTATTGTTTGAGAAGGCCTCCAACTTTCATCGTTTGCGGATTTGAATAGCCGGCTAGTGCGTGTACCGTAATGTCGGTCGGCTGTGGCTTTTCTTCCATATCTTCTTCTTCATGTTCAAGGCTCTCTTCTAGATGTTCAATGACCTCTTCTTCTACTGGTTCAATCATAAGAAGTCTACCTTTTTTACAGCGATGCTCGCGGCTCCACGGCTCGTCGCAATGCCGACATAACCCCTTCGCAGATCGCTCCCGAAGTTCTTCTCTTGTTAACCTTTTCGGTGCAGGGACTCGGTTGATAATAGGGGGGGCTAAGGGCTTTAGTATTGTAGGTCATGGAGTGATCCTTGTCCTCCGGGCTTCATGGTTCAATCGCTCCTCTTGAAGTCGTGCGAAAGAGATGGCTGCTATAAGCGTGTATGGTTGTCGCGCCTTAACTTCTCCCCGGATCTCCAACTTTAAGCCCTCAATAAAAGTCCCCAATAACTGTTTTTCAAACCAATCACGAGTTTGATTAGATAACCTTTCAAACCTGGTTTGGTACTCTTGAATGGTGGAGGTTTGTCGGATCTTTGCTAGTTGTCCATCAATGTTCTCGTAATAAGTTGGTCCGAAGCGAATCAGTAGTCCTTCTTTAAATTGTCGCCATGAAAGGGCTCCATAAGTGTGTTCAAACCAGTCAAACCATTGTATGGCATCCCCTTCAAGATGTATAGCTGCAATTTCCACCATGGATGCATCCGTAGTTTTATGGTACCGAAAATATCGCTCAGCACGCGAGATCCAACCAATTGGGTCTCCTTCTTCCCATCTAGGGAAGTCCACTCTCATGCGCGAATAGTTGGGGTCGGTCATAGAGCCTCTCCTCTCTTGGAAGTCATCTCTTAGAGCATGATGTGATTGGTTAGAGCTCTCTCCTTGATGTGATTTCTTCGGGCTTGGTGGTCGGCCCAAACTGAATTCGGTAAGGAGAGTCCGAATCTTATCCTCCATTCGTGCCTCAAAGGCTTCAAATTTAGCATTGATTGCCTCCTCAGATGCCATAGTATATGACTCCAAATCTGTGATGTTAAGATCTCTCTTTTGTTGACGAGTTAAAGGCATGTATAGGTTTGATAGAAATCAGTGAAAGTTTGCTGTTGCAATTCACGGGGAGATCAAAGGTTGATCTGCGGTGGTGGAGATGATGGTGGAATTCGGTGACGATCTTTTAAGCAATTGTGGAAATTGCTTTGGATGGTTGTGGAGGGTTGATGGATGGCTGTGGAAGGACAGCGAGACACCAAGAACGCTGCTCTGATACCAGGTGTTAGAACCCTTGCAGATTCTAAACTTGGGGTTGATCTCTTTAGGGGATCGGCCTCCTTGGAACTCTATAGGGGTTCCTCCCTCCAAGTTGCTGCTCAAAGGCTGCAGAAAAGATTCATCTATTGCCTAAGAAAAGAGAAGGAATACATGGTTATTTATAGGGCTTCTAAACCCTAACTCCTAATAGGATTCCTACTTAAGACTCTTACTTCTAACCAACTCCTAATATGACTCATACTCAAGACTCCTATTCCCTTACAACTCCTAATTCTTCTCCAAGAAAAAACCTCCTAACAGAATGTCCCTTTCAATTAGGACTCTTCTAGTTAGAGTCCTAATAGAGTGTCCCTCTCAATTAGGACTCTCCTAGCTAGAGTCCTAACAGAATGTCCCTCTCAATTAGGACTCTCCTAGCTAGAGTCCTAACAGAATTTTACAGCAAAATCTTAGTTTATATAACAGCAAAGATGGAAAATTTAATCAAGAAAATTTTGGCAGTATAATAGCAAGGAAATTGGTGCAAGTTGCGATAGCAGAATTCTCGTCGAAAAATTTCAGCGGCTTGCGACGAAAATTTGCAGCAACACAAGAACGTTTTTAGAGATGAAGATGAATTCCTAATAGATCAATCTTTGATGGAAGCCAAGATGATCTATGAAGTGTACAAGAAATTTTGTTCAAAAAGGGTTGCAAATAGATCGGTTAAAGAAACAATATACGGTTGAAATTTTCTGTAACAATCCTTCATTCGCAAAGATGATAACTTTTGCGATGACAGGAATTTGCAGTAATATAGGAACAATTTTTTTTAGATTTTTGAATAAGGATAACTAAATTACAATAGCAGTAAGTTAGGAAACCAAAACCTGTTGCAATCACAGGAAGATCAAAGGATGATCCATGGTGGTGGAGATGACGACAGAATTCGACGATGATCTTTTAAGCAATTGTGGGAATTGCTTTGGGCGGTTGTGGAGGGCTGATGGAAGGCTGTGGAAGGGCAACGAGATGCCAAGAACTCTGCTTTGATATGAGATGATAGAACCCTTGTAGATGTTAGGATCAATAGCACTAAGAGGGGGGGGGGTGAATTAGTGCAGCGGAAAACTTTCGACGATTAAAACTACGTTTGTACGATAAGAGTGATTTCGATAGAAAAGTCGATTCGTAAATTACTTTAACTTGTGATCAAGCAAGATGCAGTTAAAGCAAATCTATAAAGGCAGTTTGCAATTATGATGGAAATCAGAATGTAAGCGCAAACTGAAATATGATGTTCGTACGATAAAACTGATTTACGTCTAAACACCGATTCGGAAAATACTGAACTTTGAAACACGATCGTAAAAGCGCAGAAGGCAGTAAGCTATTGAGGAGGTTTGCAGTAAAGAGAATATGCTCAAAGTAAATGCAAACCAGAGAGCACCGTGATTTTAGAGTGGTTCGGTCAATCTTGACCTACATCCACTTCTGGCTTCCTCCACTGACGAGGTCACCGACGTCCACTAGAGGCCTTCCTTCAATAGGCGAAGGCCAACTACCCTTTTACAGTTTCACTCCTTTTGACGGGCTTAGGAGACAACCCTTACAGAATTTTCTCTCCTCTCTTGAAAGATCAGAACTTGGAAGAAAAGAGGGAGGAGAACCTTACGAGGGAGTGGTAGTTAACCTTACGAGGTTTGGCTGTCCCAGATCTAGTACAGCTGGTCATTGGGAGTGGTAGTTAACCTTACGAGGGCTATTGAGTGTCGATAGAGGATCATCCACTCTCGGCGTCATGAGAGGAATATCCCATGTGTTCTTACTCAGACAAATCCCTAGCCAGGGTCATTCGGGTTGAGAGAGAAAGAGTTCTCCGGGAGAATCCGATTAGAATGAGACTCGAGTAGAAACCGTATGGGTTTGACAGCACCATGCTCGATATACGGTCTCTGGGATATTAGATGGATGAGGGACTATAGGTACACGGTAACTGAGGATAGACAGGTCCAATGGATTGGATTCCCCTGTATTGTTTGGGGAATACGGTGCAGTGGCCTAGTACGTCCGTAGTCGATGAGTCAAGTGAATTATTACAGAGATAATAATTCACTGAGTTAGAAGGAGTTCTGATAGATATGACTCACGGCCAGCTCGATATTGGGCCTAGAGGGTCACACACATATGGTAGGCATTGCGATGAGTAGAGGTTCGGATATGAGATATCCGATGAAGCCCTTGTCTTATTGGATGCAGATCCAATACCCACTAGGGGAGGACCCATTAGGGTTTGACAGGGGACCTCTATAAATAGGAGGGATTCAGAGCCTCATAGGCTAGAGTCTTTGCTTGCCTTTCCTATGCTCCTCTCCCTCTCTACCTCAGAGCAGGCCTGAAGTTTTGAGGATCGTCATCGCAACCCTGCTGTGTGGATCACCACTAGAGAGGAGGACGTTTGACCTCCATCACCCTCTCCTAAGGATCTACAAGGAAACAGGGATATACGATCTCCCTAGGTAACACAATCTACTCTATACGCAGTTTTAAGTTTCGCGGATTTTGTGCACCAATCTTCACACGACGACGAACATCTCTTTGGGAATCGGGGATTTTGTTTTCTTGTTCTTCCACTGCGCATATGATGTCGCCCCCAAGTTTGAATTCCGAGCTCAAAATTATCAATTCCCGGAATTTCGGGGTCTGGCGGTTGCACCACTTGGCAGAGCTCGAAGACTGAGCCTCTGGGTGGTGCCACCCCCTATCAAGGGCGGTTGCACCTCCTGCCAGAGCTCGAAGACCGAGCTCAGGCGGTTGCACTGCTCAGCCAGAGCTCGGAGACTGAGCCCTGGGCGGTGCCACCGCCGACCCAGGCGGTGCCACCTCTGGCCAAGAAATTTGGGTCCGAATGGGTTGATCCATTTGGCCCAATTTGGGTCTGTCAAGGGCCCAATTGCCCCAAGATTAAGTTAATGGGATTACCTCCCATTTCTAACTTAATCATCGTGCTAACTATGAATTTCTTAAGACGTTTACTACAGCTTGCTTCCGGTGCGTCAATCGCTTCTTCCGGCAAGCTTCCGACGAACTTTCAGCGAACATCCGACGAACCTCCGACGATGCTCCGACGGACTTCCAACAAACCCCTGGACTTGCGATGATCCACTTGGCGAGTTCCGACGAGCTTCTTTTGGCAAGCTCCTGAACTTCTCGGATTTATTCCCGCAGAACCTCCGACGACCGTCCGGACTTCCGTCGAGCTCTCGAACTCCCAACATGATCATAGTCTTGACTCCGACGCAACTCCTACTACATGTCTTACTTTCATCATAGTTAATCCTGCACACTTATCTCAATATATGGATTAGATAACAAATGATAATTGACGTCATCATCAAAATCCGAGATTCAACAATCTCTCCCTTTTTTATAATGACAATCAATTGATAACAGAGTTAACCTTAACTCCCCCTATATATGTGTCATAATTGAGATAAGTCATTCTTGAATTCAAAGCCTTTGAATTCAAGAGACATATTGATAAGTTTAAATCATTTAACCTTATCAATACTCCCATCATGATTCCCATCATGATGTATCTCTCTGAAAATGATGTATGATGTCAAGACTCGACATCCATTTTCAAATTTCAAATGTGAATTATGGTAATGATAGCAATTCATCATATGGTAAGATACAAACATGTAAAATTTCGAAGTAAGATTTTGATATCTTAACATGATGCACACATTTCAAGGCTTTTAGCAATCATAGCATTTTATCACATGGTAAGATATCAACACTTAGGACTACGATGCAAGTTCTTGATATCTTAACATAATGCAAACATGGCATATTGCTAATATGGCAATCATAGTTATCATTAATTCAAATATTTTCGATGATGCAAGCATGGCATAATCATAGCATCAATTTATATATATGTTTTTTCAACATAATATGGCATTTATAGCATCAATTCATATATTTCTCCCCCTTTGTCATCAACAAAAAGGAGAACAATATAAACAACTTTTAAATATACGTGTGATGCCATAAATAGGTTCATGTCATTTATCTACATAGAGTGATAGGATACAAACATCTCAAGAAAAAACATGACATGAAGATTATTTACATAGAGTGAAAACTTCTTCCTTTTTATTTGTTATTACCTTTTTAGCATGAAGGAGGAAAGTCATTTGTATAGTTCAAATCGATAGGATATTAAGGCATGCTTTACAATGATCGGGATATTTATGTGAATCAAATCCTTACACAAAAAATATCTTCCTTTTATAAGAAGGAATCATTAAATTTATTTTTCAAAGGGAATATTTTTCACATGATAAGTCTAAAAGATATGCATTTGCTAGATGATGTGAATCAAAGTCCGAAAGAGAATAATGTATTCATGAAATCCGATTGGAACTGAAAATTTAATTTAACACTTTCATGCAATCGGACAAGACTATACATTCATGAAGACATGCTCATTATTATGGAAATTTTTGTATTAATTTCCAACAAGTTATTTTAGGCATGTAATGGCAATTAAGTGATTTGATCATTCAATCAATAAAGTCCGAATAATTTTAACAAGTTTATGCATTTGGACACATCAACATTCCTAATTCTCTTCTTACGAAATCAAATTGTTCTTCACTTAGAGGTTTTGTAAAAATATCAGCTAGTTGATGCTTATGAACTCTATAATTACATCATGATTAGTAACATGACCTCGTATAAAGTAATGTCTAATATCAATATGTTTTGTTCTTGAGTGTTGAATGAGATTCTTTGTTAAACATATTGCACTCGTGTTATCACATTTAATGGGAATGTTTTTAAGATAAACTTTATAATCTTCTAAGGTGTTTTTCATCCACACAACTTGTGCACAGCATGCACTAGCTGCAATATATTCAGCTTCAGTTATTGATAGAGCAACCGAGTTTTATTTCTTAGATGACTAGGAAACAAGGGAATGTCCCAAAAATTGACATGTTACTGATGTGCTTTTTCTATCTAGTCTACTATTAGGATCGGAGCGGCACTAAGAGGGGGGGGTGAATTAGTGCAACGGATTAAAATTTTGGTTTCGACAAATCTTTTGATACGATGAAAACCGAACTTGAAAAGTTTAACTTGAACGTGTGTTCGTAAAGGTATGCAGCAAAGGTAATAATGAAATAAAGCACGTAAGAAGGTTTACAGTAATGTAAATAGCAATAATGAAATGCAAACCAGAGATCACGCCGATTTTAAAGTGGTTCAGTCAAATGACCTACATCCACTTGCGAGGCCCTCTTCGATGAGGCTCTCACCTTCCACTAGCAAATCTCTTGAAGGGGAAGGGCAAATACCCCTCTTACAACTTTTTACAAGTGGTTCACACTCTTACAAATTTTCAGCAAGAAAGAAGGAGGTGAACACTCTAGCAAATTGAAAACAAGACTTGCTAAGACTTTTTCTAAGACATTTCTCTCAATCAATTGCTTCTCAAAAGTTGTAATCTCGGCTGAGATTTGAGGGGTATTTATAGGCCTCAAGAGGATTCAAATTTGGGCTCCAAAATTTGAATTCTCTTTGGTTCCCGATGCTGGCGGTGCCATCGCCTGTCAGTGTCTGACACTGACAGTGGACTGGCGGTGCCACCGCCCAGCCAAGCGGTGCCACCGCTTGGCACTCGGGTGCTGGGCAGTGCCACCACCCAACCAGGCGGTGCCATCGCCTGGCTCTCGGGTGCTGGGCGGTGCCACCGCCCAATCTAGCGGTTCACAGGTTGGGCTTTAATTTCAGCCTAAACCAAGTCTAATTTTGGGCCCAGTTGGCCCCTAACTAGGATATAGGATTACCTTTTAATCCTAATCCTAATTACATATGAACTACATAACTAAAAATATCCTAAGCAAGTTTTCAACGTCGAGTCTTGTTCCGGCGAGCTTTCCAACGAACTTCCGGCGGACTTCCGATATGCTCTCGGGTTTCTTCCGATGGACTCCCAACAGCTCCCAATCTTATGATGACTTTAACGAGTAGCCGAGCCTTCTCGGTGATCTCTGCGAACTTCCGACGATCTCTTCGGCGAACTTCCGAAAATTCCGACAGGTTCCCGATTTCTTTTCGGTTGGTTCCGGCATCATCTCCGATGATTCTTCGATCTCTTAAACGTCCATCGAACTTGACTCCGGTATTCTTGCTTTATGTTTTCTAGTTATCGTAGTTAATCCTGCACACTTAACTCAATAATATGGATTAGATCAATTAACCCATCAATTGATTTTATCATCAAAATCTGAGATTCAACATCTACACCCAGCACAAAGTCCTACACAAAATCCTACGCTGAACATGATATCTAGTCTAGTTGCAGTGAGGTAAAGTTAACTTCCTATCATACCCCTAAAAGTTTTTTGATCAAAGCTTTCTCCACTCTCATCAACTTCTAACTTAGTGGAGGTGCTCATAGGGGTGTTAATAGCCTTTGAGCTATCCATATTAAATCTTTTCAGTAGGTCTAAAGCATATTTAGTTTGACTAATAAAGATGTCATTGCTTAGTTGCTTAATTTATAAGCCTAAGAAAAGGTTAATTCTCCCATCAAACTCATTTCAAATTCGAGACTCATGGTTTTAGCAAAAGATTCATAAAGAGATTTATTCGTAGAACCGAAGATAATATCATCAACAGAACAATGAGAAAATTATTTTCAAAATTCTTGATAAACAATGTAGTATCGACCTTGCCTTTTGTGAAATTGTTTTCAATAAGAAAAGTACTTAGTCTATCATATCAAGCCCTTGGGGCTTGTTTTAAATAATAGAGAGCTTTGGTTAATTTAAATACATGATTAGGGAGGCTATTATTTTCAAATCCGAGAGGCTGTTCAACATAAACTTCTTCAGAAATAAAGCCATTAAGAAAAGTGCTTTTAACATCCATTTGAAACAACTTAAAATTATTATTACTAGCATAGGCAAGGAGCATCCTTATGGCTTCTAATCTAGCCACAGGAGTGAAGGTTTCTTCGAAATCGATACCTTCTTCTTAGTTGAAACCTTTGGCCACTAACCTAGCCTTGTTTCTCACCACGATACCATATTCATCTTGCTTGTTTCTAAAGACCCATTTAGTACCAATAACTAAATGGTCATTTGGCCTAGGAACAAGCTTCCATACCTCATTTCTCTCAAATTAATTTAACTCATCTTGCATTGCGATAATCCATGAATCATCTTTCATGGCTTCGTTAATACATTTAGGTTCAATTTGGGAGAGAAAAGCGGTGTTGGCACAAAAATTTTTAAGAGATGAACGTGTTTGAACCCCCTTAGAAGTGTCTCCTAGGATTAGCTCCTTAGGATGAGCATCTACATACTTCCAATCCTTGGGTAAGGATGTTTCGGAAGTGGATGCATCCAAGTTGCTAGTTGGAGAAGGGGTTTCATTTAAATTCAAAGAATCGAAATTAACATCATCATCAAAGTCATTTTTCTTGATTTCGAAAATCTCATTGAAAACAACATGAATAGATTCTTCTATAATTAAAGTTCTTTTATTGAAGATACGAAAAGCTTTAGAAACCGAAGAATAACCAAGAAAAATTCCTTCATCGGATTTAGCATCAAATTTTCCTAAGGCATCTTTTTCATTCAAGATAAAACACTTACACCCAAAAACTTTAAAACATGAAACATTGGGTTTTTTATTGTTCCACAACTCATAGGGAGTTTTGGTGAGTAAGAGTCTTACTAAAACTCTATTCAAAATATAGCATGCAATGTTTACAGCTTCGGCCCAAAAATATTTAGGTAGACTATGTTCATTCAACATGGTTCTTGTCATTTCTTGTAAATTGCTATTCTTTCTTTCTACTACTCCATTTTGTTGAGGATTTCTTGGAGTAGAGAAGTTGTGGTTGTATCCATTAGATTCACAAAATTCTTGGAAATCACGGTTTTGAAATTCACCACTGTGATCACTTTGAATTGATGAAATCATAAAACCCTTTTCATTTTGAACAAGTTTGCAAAACTTGGTGAAATATCTAAAGCATTCATTTTTGTGGTTCAAGAAATAAGTCCATGTGTATCTACTATAGTCATCTACAATGACGAAGGCGTATTTGCTACCTCCTAGGCTTGATGTAGAGATTGGTCCAATAAGTCCATATGGATCAATTGTAAGGGCCTAGATGTGCTTATTTGATTCTTAGATTTGAAACTACTCTTAATTTATTTTCCTAATTGATAAGCATCACACACATTATCTTTGATGAACTTGATGTGAGGAATTCCTTGTCCAAGTTCTTTGGACGATATTTGAGTGATTAGTTTCATGCTAGCATGACCTAATCTCCTATGCCAAAGCCAAGCATCCTCATTCAAAACTGAGAAACATACTTCATTGCAAAGATCGTTGATGTTAATGGTGTATACGTTATTCTGTTTTAATGCAATCATAGATGTGTTTTTGTGTGGTTTTTCAATGATGCAAGCATTAGATTCAAATCTGACGATATATCCTTTATCACATAATTGACTAATACTCAAGAGGTTATGTTTTAAACCATCAACTAACAAAACATCTTCAATAAAGAAGTTGGATTTGTTACCTATGGTTCCTTTGTCGATTTTACCCTTGTTGTTGTATCCGAAGGTGACATAGCCTTCGTCTATGCTAGTGAGCTTAGAGAATTGAGATGGATCTCCGGTCATATGCCTTGAGCATCTACTATCAAGGTACCATCTCTTGCTCCTAGCTTGTGATGGTGTATGTCTCTACAAGAAAGGATAATTTTTAGGTACCCATTTACTTTTGGGTGCCTCAAAAACTGATCTGCATTTTTTGTCATGTTGCATAGAGTTTATCATGGTTCCTTTAGGAACCCAAATTAATTTGTTTGGACTAATTTTCTTGAATGGAAAATAATGCGTTTTGTGTTCATGTTTGCAACAAAAGTTGCATTTGCTTTGGTGTCAAACATGTAGGATGGGGCCTTTTATGAAGGTGGTTGGATTTTGGTGAGGATTTCTCACAAATCCGATTCCACTTCTTTTGGGAACGTGACCCTTGTTTGTAAGGATCATGTTTAAAGATTTGCTACCAACCTCGAATTTCTTCAAGGTGTCCTTGAGTAGCAAGTTTTCCTTTTGGATAGTTTCTAGATCATGGCATTTTATACAAGAACCTAAACTATCATGATATTCAATTTTTAACTTATCGAAATTACAAGTAAGACTATCATGCTCCTTTTTTAGAAATTTGTATTTTCTACTAATAATCTTGCATTCATTAAATAAGTCATGGAAGGCATTTAATAACTCATCAAATGATAAATCTGCATCAATTAAATTTGTTACCTCCTCTCCGATGGCCATTAAGGCGTAATGAGCAACTTGCTCGGTGTTCGACTCCTCTTCTTCGGACGCGCTCGAGTCATCCCACGTTGCTTTGAGCACCTTCTTCTTTGATATTCTCTTCTTGGCTTGGGGACAATCACTTTTGTAGTGTCCCGACTTTTTGCACTTGTAGCAGATAACTTGGTCCTTTTTGGGTTCAAGTTTATTTTTTGTGTCATTTTTAAACTTGTTTCTCTTAATGAATTTTTTGAATTTCCTTGTTAGAAGTGCCAAGTCATCGTCACAGTCCTTATCACTTGAGTTTTCTCTCAAGTGGTCATCTAAAGTTCTAAGTGTCATATCCTTCCTGTTCTTTGGAAGGATGTCTTCTTGCTCTTCATGAGTCTTGAATGTCATTTCATAGGTCATTAATGACCCGATTAGTTCTTCAAGAGGGAAGTTGCTTAAATCTTTAGCCTCTTGAATAGCAGTGACTTTAGAGTCCCAACTCTTAGGAAGGGATCTTAGAATCTTATTTACGAGCTCAAAATCCGAAAAACTTTTGCCGAGTCCTTTTAGACCATTGACGACATCCGTGAAACGGGTGTACATGTCACCAATAGTCTCGCTCGGTTTCATTCGGAAAAGTTCGAAAGAGTGTATCAAAAGGTTGATTTTTGACTCTTTCACTCTACTTGTGCCTTCGTGAGTCACTTCGAGTGTATGCCAAATATCAAACGCGGTTTCACAAACCGAAACACGATTAAACTCATTTTTATCAAGCGCACAAAATAAGGCATTCATAGCCTTTGCATTAAGAGCGAAAGTCTTTTTTTTCAATTCATTCCAATCGATCATTGGAAGAGAAGACTTCAAAAATCCATTTTCGACAAGATTCCAAAGTTCAAAATCCATTGAAATAAGGAAGATCCTCATTCGGGTCTTCCAATAGGTGTAATCTGTCCCATTGAACATGGGTGGACGTGTAATAGAATGACCCTCTTGGTTTCCAGCGTATGTCATCTCTCTTGGGTTTTAATCCATTTGAGAGTGAACCAAGATCTAATACCAATTGTTAGGATCAAGAGCACTGAGAGGGGGGGTGAATTAGTACAGTGGAAAACTTTCGACGATTAAAACTGCGTTCATACGATAAGAGCGATTTCGGTAGAAAAGCTGATTCGTAAATCACTTTAACTTGTGATCAAGCAAGATGCAGTTAAAGCGAATCTATAAAGGCAGTTTGTAGTTATGATGGAAATCAGAATGTAAGCACAAACTGAAATATGATTTTCATACGATAAAACTGATTTACGTCTAAACACCAATTTGGAAAATACTGAACTTTGAAACATGATCGTAAAAGCGTAGAAGGCAGTAAGCTATTGAGGAGGTTTACAATAAAGATAATATGCTCAAAGTAAATGCAAACCAAAGAGCACCGCGATTTTAGAGTGGTTCGGTCAATCTTGACCTACATCCACTTCTGGCTTCCTCCACCGACGTCCACTAGAGGCCTTCCTTCAATAGGCGAAGGCCAACCACCCTTTTACAATTTCACTCCTTTTGACGGGCTTAGGAGATAACCCTTACAGAATTTTCTCTCCTCTCTTGAAAGATCAGAACTTGGAAGAAAAGAGGGAGAAGAACTTCTAGACTTTACCACACTTTTGAGCTCTAAAAATCACAGAATAAGATCAGGATTTCGGTGTTTTTGTTTGCCCTTTCATTGCCGAAAGGGTAGGGTATTTATAGACTCCAACCCAGTTTGAATTCCGAGCTCAAAAATGTCAATTCCCGGAATTCTGAGGTCTGGCGGTTGCACCGCCTGGAAGAGCTCGAAGACTGAGCCTCTGGGCGGTGCCACCTCCTGTCAAGGGCGGTGCCACCTCCTGCCAGAGCTCGGAGACCGAGCTCAAGCGATGCCATCGCTTGACTAGGGCGATTGCACCGCCTAGCTAGAGCTCAGAGACCGAGCTCAAGCAGTTGCACCTTTGTCAGAGGCGGTTGCACCGCCCAGCCAGAGCTCGGAGACTAAGCCCTGGGCGATGCCACCGCCGACCCAGGCGGTGCCACCTCTGGCCAAGAAATCTAGGTCCGAATGGGTTGATCCATTCGGCCCAATTTGGGTCTGTCAAGGGCCCAATTGCCCCAAGATTAAGTTAATGGGATCACCTCCCATTTCTAACTTAATCATCGTGCTAACTATAAATTTATTAAGACATTTACTACAGCTTGCTTCCGGTGCATCAATCGCTTCTTCCGGCAAGCTTCCGGCGAACATCCGACGAACCTCCGGCGATGCTCCGACAGACTTCCGGCAAACTCCTGGACTTGCTATGATCCACTTAGCGAGTTCCAACAAGCTTCTTTTGGCAAGCTGCTGGACTTCTCAGATTTGTTCCCGTAGAACCTCCGACGATCGTCCGGACTTCCGTCAAGCTCTCGAACTCCCAACGTGATCATAGTCTTGACTCTGGCGCAACTCCTACTGCATGTCTTACTTTCATCATAGTTAATCCTGCACACTTATCTCAACATATGGATTAGATAACAAATGACAATTGACGTCATCATCAAAATTCGAGATTCAACAGTAGATTCTAAGCTTGGGGTTGATTTCTTTAGGGGATCAGTCTTCTTGGAACTCTATAGGGGTTTCTTCCTCTAAATTGCTGCTCAAAGGCTGTAGAAAAGATTCATCTATTGCTTATTAAAAGAGGATGAATACATGGCTATTTATAGGGCTTTTAAACCCTAACTCCTAATATGACTCCTACTCAAAACTCCTATTCCTTTACAACTCCTAATGCTTCTCTAAGAATAAATCTTAATAGGACTCCTACTCAAGACTTATATTCCTTTACAACTCCTAATACTTCTCTAAGAAATAACCTTCTAACCCTAGCTAACCTATTCACCTATTTAATATGGGTCAACTAGGTAGGTTAACATGAATGCACCTCTCAATTAGGACTCTCCTAGCTAGAGTCCTAACAAACGTGTGATTGAGTGACCCTCTTGGTTTCCGACAAATGCCATCTTTCTTGGGTTTCAAACCAAAATAAGAGTGACCTCGCTCTGGTACCAATTGCTATGATCAAGAACGACACTAAGAGCGGGGGGGGGGGGTGAATTAGTATAGTGGATAAAAATAACAAATTTAAATAATTTTCGAAAACTTTGTCCGATAAAATTCTTAGTTCGATGAAAACCATTTTGAAAATATATTTGACTCAAATAAGTTTATAAGTGAGTAGAGAGGAGGGGATTGGACAGTTTGTAATGAAGTAAAGTAGAATGCAGCAAAAGTAAAGTAGTAGTTCAGTCGTTCGACTAACATCCACTACCGACACCTCCTCTAATAAGGTCATCGATTTCCACTATTGATCTTTCTTGAATGGCAAAGAACAATTACCCTTTACAAAACTTTCACAAGTGGCTCACTCTCCTTTTACAAACTTTCACACTTAGAAACGATGGAGGTGAACTCTCAATTTTTTCAAGCTATTTCACTATAGAATCGGTTTAGTTCTTATCACTTCTCTATGCTTTACCAGCTGAGAAGTAAGGGATATTTATAGCTCTTAATTGGCTTAAGAATTGGAAACAAAAAGTGTCACATCCCTAATTTTCGGGATACTAGCGGTACCATCGCCATTGGGCGGTACCACCGCTTGCAGATTGACACTGGGCGATACCACCACTTAGTTTGGCAGTACTACCGCTTGACAAAGTCTCGAGCTCTAGCAGTACCACCGCCTGACAGGGCAATACCACCACTTGATAGCATTAACTGTTGATGGTACCACCGCCCAGGCTTCTTGGAAACTAAGCCCTAGGTGGTTCCATCACCCTAGTTTGGCGGTGCCACCACCAGACAGGGTTCAGCAACCTCTTTGGGCCTTGAATCCGACCCAAACCAGTCCAATTACAGGCCCAGTTGGCTCTTAACAGATTTAATAGGATTATCTCCTAAACTTAACCCTAATTATATGCTAACTTTGATTTTTAAGGCATACACTAAACAAAAAAAAGTCTGGTAAGTTTAGGTTTCTTCCAATGATCTTCTGACGGACTTCACAATGATCTTCTTGGCGAGTTTCGATAGGCTTCTTTGGCAAGGTCCTAGACTTCTCAGTCAATTTCAGCGGCACCTTCGATGAACCTCCAGACTCCCGACGAACTCTCGAACTCCCAACGAATTCGCAATCTTGACTCCAGCACTTCGTTTTGCTTTATGCCTTGATCGCTATCATAGTTAATCCTGAACATTTTTCTTAACATATAGATTAGATCAAATAATTTACCAATTGATTTCATCATCAAAATCTGAGATTTAATAATTACCCTATTGAGGGTGGGCAGGGCAATTCCCTTTGGAGATTAGTGGGTCGTCAAATATGGCGGTTGGATAGTTCCTACATCCATTGTTGGGCGAAACGTGTTTCCACTTTGGCGGGTGAGGGACACCACTCCATTCGCTGTTGGGAGTGCAATATGAGTTTGCCTCCATCCGCTATTGGGAGAAAACAAACTCATCCCACAAGAGAAAGCATCTCCATCTACTGTTGGGGCAGTGCATTTTCGGGTATTTGATATACACAAATGAGATGATTGATTTTTTATCATGTATTCATTTTGAGATAACTTTTGGGGTTCCTAGTTAGCGTTGCTAAATTTTCTTTATTTTTGATTTTCAAAGCAGCCTCCCACTAGCACTAAATCGGATTTCAGTGACTAGGTAGAGCTACTTAGATGATTCATTGAGTTAACATCACTATGTTTACTTTTCGACTTATGATTTAATGAATAAATAAATTATAATAAATATTATAAATTATGAATAAAGTGATGTTTATCTACTTGCTCTGAATGTGTTGAAAAATATGATCGTGAAAAAAAAAATCCAAGATGTGATAGATTTTTATGGTATCAAAGCATAGTCTAAGACTTATAGGTGTTTAAGTCCTTTGATTAACTTTGACCAATGATTGTCTTTAACCTATTATAGGAGTAATGGAGCCAATTCCAAAGAATAGCAGTCCTGTCACTCGAGATGCTCATGGTCATAATGCTACTAGTCTACGCACTGAGAGAGATGTTCGAGCAAACAATAACTTGGAAGTTTCAAGCATCGTAAAGTAAACCTAGTCCTCACGTACACTTGTCACTGATTATGTGCCAGCTTCTCCAACATTGCATGGTGCACCTCATGCCCTAACACCCGTCAATGCTCCAAATGACGTACACAGAGTCCTTAATGCTATTAGAGGATACTTTGAGCATTAGGAGGAATGAGATCGAGTTTCGCGAGATGGAAATAATACCTTGGATCACTTTAAGAGATTGGGACCACTAGTTTTTTAGGGCAAACCAGATCTAATCTTTATTGAACGTTAGATTCATCAAGTGGAGAAGACATTTAAAGCTATTGAATGTAGGAAAAATCAAAAGGTGCCTTTCACTTTTTTTCATTTTGGAAGGGAAGACAGACACTTGGTGAGCCTTAAAAGGGAGGATGTTAGAGGCTGGAGGTAATATGGTGACTTGGGAGCAGTTTAAGGATGTACAACAAGAGCTCCTAGTAATCAAGTCATTATAAGATGTTATTTATGTGGGAAGACAGATCATGTTTCCACCTCATGCCCCATGGGATAACATGTATGCTTTTATTGTCAATAATCCGGGCACAAGTCGAAGGATTACCCTCCAAAGCAACATCAACATTGAGCTCCATCCCAAACAGTTGGATAGCAACAGCTAGGACCTAGAGAGGGAGGTCAAGAATGTTAGGACCGAAATCGATACTAAGAGAGGGGGTTGAATTAGTGCTTATGAAAAAACACATCAATTTGAAAAAATTACGTTTGATGAAAACCAATATCGAAAATCATTTAACTTGAAAGCGCGTTTGTAAGCATAGTGAAAGTAGTAAGCAAGTAAATCAGTTTACAATATGAGAATGACAATGAAAAGCAAAACAAAAAATGCAAATCGAGTTTTATAGTGGTTCGGTCGTCATGACCTACATCCACTCCCGATTCCTCCTTCGTTGAGATCATCAGCATCCACTAATGGTCTTCCTTCAATGGGCAAAGACCAACTACCCTCTTACAACTCTTTTCTCCTTTTCACAAGTTTAGGAGATAACCTTTACAACCCACTCACCCCTCTCTTAAACTGAAATCAACACTTAGAGCTAGAGGAGGGGAATTCTCACAAGATTACTCACAAATGCACTGGTTGCCTTCATGGATCTCACGAATAGAATGTTCCACCCTTATCTTGATAAATTTGTAATTGTATTCATTGAGGGGTATCTTGACCTACTCCAACAATAGGGCAGAACATGAACACTATCTTAAAACAGTTTTGGAAGTCCTAAGACAAGAGAAACTATATGCCAAATTAAATAAGTACAATTTATAGCTCAATGAAGTTATGTTTCTAATTTCTAGCTCAATGAAGTTATGTTTCTAGTGTTGAGTGCTAGTATATCTATTAACCCTCATAAGATTGAAGCTATGATAAAATGGAAGTAGTCTTCTAATGTTTCGGATATTAGAAGCTTCTTGGGTTTAGTTGGATACTATAGAAGATTTATATAAGGCTTTTTAAAAATAGCAGCACCCTTGTCCAGGTTGACATAGAAGAATATAAAGTTCATATGGGATGATAAATGTCAACAAAGTTTTCAAGAATTAAAGAAGAAATTAACTAGTGCTCCTATCTTGGTGATTCCTTCGGAGGGAGAAAGTTTTATAGTATATAGTGATGTCTCATTACAAGGGCTTGGTTGTGTTCTAATACAAAATGAGAGGGTAGTTGCTTATGTGTCTAAACAATTAAAGCATCATGAGAAGAACTATCCTACTCATAACTTAGAACTAGTAGCTATCATTTTTGTTATGAAAATTTGGAGGCATTATCTCTATAGACAAACTTTTGAAATATTCACATATCATAAGAGTTTCAAATACATTTTCACATAGAAAGATTTAAATATGAGACAAAGAAGATAGTTGGACTTTCTAAAGGATTATGATTTTAATATCAACTACCATCCTAGGAAGGCTAATGTAGTTGCTGATATCTTAAATAGAAATACTTCTAGTCTTGTAACCTATATGAATATTCAAAGGAATTCTATGATAATAGAGTTGACAGACTTAAAACTTAAACTTTTATCGGAGATAAATAAAGGTTTTCTTATATGTCTGATGGCATATTCATATTTGGTAGAAAAGGTTAAATAGGGTTAGAAGGAAGATGCATATCTTTATATGATAGTTAAGGAGATAGCTCAAGGATCTAGACCTAAATTCCTCTAAGCCGAAATGGTTTTATTATATTCCACAACCGACTTTGTGTTCCCAAAAGCCATCCAATAAAGATGCAATTATTGGAGGAAGCACATAGATCAAAATTTAATATCCATCCCGGGACTACCAAGATGTATCAGGATTTACGCCAAAACTACTAGTAGCGTGGTATAAAGAGAGATATAGCAGAGTTTGTTTCTAAATGTCTTATATGCTAGCAAGTGAAGGCAAAAGTACCTTAGACACTAAGGAAAATTATAAAGGATTTCGATTCCTGAATGAAAGTAGGAGCAAGTCACTATGGATTTTGTGACAAGATTACCCAAGACTACAAAAGGTTATGACGGAATTTGAGTACTAGTAGACAGACTTACTAAATCTACTCACTTCCTCCATGTTAACAAGAAGTATTTATTGGATAAACTAGCAAGCTTATATATTAAGGAGATTATTCGATATCATGGGGTGCTAATTAACATTATCTCAGATGAGATCCAATGTTCATCTTTAAATCTAAGTTTTGGGGAAGTCTATAAAAATCTTTAGGCACAATTAAAGTTTAGTATAACTTTTCACCCCCAAATCGATGACCAATCTGAAAGGATAACACAAACTCTCGAAGACTTCTTAAGAGCATATGCTTTGGACTTTGGTGGAAGTTGGGATATTCACTTGCAACTAATTGAATTTTCTTACAATAATAGTTACCACTCTAGTATACAGATGGCCCTATTTGAAGCTCTTTATGGAAGAAAGTGCAGATCACCTATATACTATGATAAGGTAGGAGAACGAAAGCTTTTGAGACCTCAATTAATTCAAAAAGATGTTGATAATATTTGAATTATACGTCAAAGATTATTAACAACTCAAAGTCATTGGAAAAGTTATGTAGGTCGAAGGCGAAGAGATCTAAAGTTCAAAGTTAGTGAGTGCATCTTCTTGAAAGTGTTACCAACCAAGGGAGACATGAGATTTGATCAAAAGGGGAAGTTAGCCTCTTAGATTCATTAGCCCATTTGAGATCTTACAAAAGGTCAAGCCTGTGGCGTACAGATTGGCATTACCCCTAATTTTGGCTACCATTCATAATATATTCCACGTGTTTATACTTCAAAGATATATCAAGGATTCATCACATGTCATATCTTACTAACCTCTACAACTAAAAGATGATGTCACTTTTGTAGAACAACCAACCCAGATCTTGGAAAGGACAGAACATGTTCTAAGGAATAAAATTATATATTTGGTAAAGATTTGTTGGCAATACCATTCAGTCCAAGAGGCAACGTGAAAGAGAGAAGAAGATATGCAAAGCAGTATCCTCATTTATTCTATTAAGGTAAGCTAAATTTGGGGACCAAATTTTCTTTAGAATGGGAGAAATGTAATCAAATCAAATATTTAATTTAGGAATCAACTTTTATTTCCGTAATCTTATTTCTTTGTTTGCCATTATGAATTAGAAAATGACTATTAAGCATTCCAAATAGGGTAATATCATATTTATTAGTATATTAAATAAAAATAATTTATATTAAATAAATACAAAAATTAAGAAAAATTTCCTTTAATGGAGGCTCACATTCTCCTATTTAAGGGTAGGAATTTATCTCCTTCGTTACTCACTTAGTCGAGCCCAACAGTAAGAGGAATGAAGAGTTATATCCTATTAAGGAGAGAAAGTAGTTACATCAATTTCGAATTGATTGACTTATTTAAGTCACTTTTATCTAATTTGAACATAATCCAGTCTAAATTATACTAGTCTAGGGTGGTTTCAAACCAATTAAATGAATATTAGAGATCGGTTCAACTAGGTTCTAATTAAATCGAGTTTAATGTAATCGATTGAAGTAAGATTCAAGTCAATTGAGGGTTAATTGGTTGTATTTGTCATGAATGATGTTTAAAAGAGATATTTTTAATGTGTTATTTCATCCCAACATAGACATGGCCAATATGAGATAATGTTATTACCTTGCCAAGGGTAGGTAGGGCAATTCCCTTTGGAGATTAGCGAGCCATCAAACGTGACAACTAGACAGTTACTCCATCCGTTGTTGAGAAAAACGTGTTCTTATTTTGGCGAGTGAAGGATATCACTCCATCCACTATTGGGAGTACGAAATGAGTTTGCCTCCATCTGTAGTTAGGAGAACATAAACTTATCCCATAGGATAAAACCTCTCCATCCGCTGTTGGGGGAGTGCTCCTTCGAGTATTTGATATACACCAATGTGATGATTGATTTTTGATCATGTATTCATTTTGAGTTACCTTTTGGGATTCCTACACAGCGTTGTTGAATTTTCTTTATTTTTTATTTTCAGAGCAGCCTCCCATTAGCACTAAATCAGATTTCAGTGGAGAGCGAATCTTCCTCTACCATTAGGTAAAGCCAATTTGATGATTCATCAAGTTAACATCACTATGTTTACTTTTCAACTTATGATTTGATAAGTAAATGAATTATAATAAATATTTATAAATTATGAATAAAGTGATGTTTATCTACTTGGCTCTGAATGTATGGAAAGATGTGATCTTGAAAAAAAAAATCTAGGATGTGACATAGTTGGTGGGAGAAATGGGTGTCAACTTGTAAGATGTCGAAGTTGAGCTTATATTTGAAGATGATAGATTGACATGGGGAGATGTGGCAAGAGCTTTAAGTGTTAGAGTATTATAAACATATATAAAACAGATGACAAAGATAAAAATGAGTACAACAACATTAAGATGATTTCAATAAAGATGATTTGTTTGAAAATGATGAATTCAATGAAGATGATTTGTTTGAAAATGACGATAATATTGATTATGATAAATGATTTTGATGTAAAATTTTCTTGTTTTGAATTTTGAGCCTTTTTGTTAATGTGACATTATGACTTTGTACTTTAAATTTTTTTAATTTAATATTATATTTTTATTTAAATAATTATATTTATTAATTATATTATATATTTTTATATTTTAACATCTCGTCGCTCGGGTGAGCACCTAGCATTTCGAGTGCTTTTAGAGTGTAGCGCCTAGTATTTTTTAAATCACTGATACTAACTATAAGCTTTTATCAAAATTTATCCTAACTTCAATCGGTCTTTTATTCTTTAATTAGTTTAACTCTATCTTATATAATCTCAAGGTTCTAAAACTGTTCTTACAAAGGTTCTTGCATTGAACTATTAGTATGAGTGCTTTACTCTTACAATCGATAGAAGTCAGTGAAAGTACTCTTTAATAGATACTCAACTATATCATCTGCTTCAGTAACTTCCTACATTGTCCTAATAATTAAGGTTTTCTTAAATGATCACAAAGTGATTGTCAGCCTACAAAGCATTAAAAAAAAATTAATCATTGAAGTTCTTATCTCATTGATTTCAAATCTGATTTATATCATCCTATAAAAGAGGAAACATAATATATTGTTCCACTAAAGTACATAAATACCGCCAAGCCTTCATTCTCAAATTAGTATCATAAGAACGAACTATTAAATTACAAGACATTTCTAATCTCATGTGATTATGTGAGTTTAGATCCTGAAAAAATCTTGTATATCCTAATACCTAATTCATTAGAAAGAGAAAATATTGTAAAACTTAATAGCTAATAAATGTATCATTCAGAAATACGTGGATCCTTCATGTCAAAATCAGATTATAAAGAGAAAAAAGTAAGCACTGACAGTTCTGTTGGCTTAGTATTAGATAATCTAATTAAAAAATTCTTTCTCATATGAGGTCATGCATGCATGCATGCTGTGCTGAGTGGAGTCACAGTCAGAAGAGAAGCTGACAATGGAAGGAAAGATTGCTGTCAAGCATGAGAATCATTCTTATATGGAACTTAGTAGTAGTATATATTCACACGGACACACAGTACAAATAAGGAGCTATATATAGATGCCATGTCTACCGGAATAGGAGCATTCACAAGCATATACATCTTTCACATAGGCTACTGCTTCAGTATTTATTGGTCTCATAAGAAGACACCACATCATTATAAGTTATTCTTTGATAAGACTTCCCAAAGCAACTCTTTATAGATTGAATCGACAAAGACTCTCTGAGCTTCACTTTTATGGACCGGTGAAGAACTTACAGAAGAGTCCTTCTACAGCTCCAGCACCAGATCTGTAAGTGCAGAACAAAAGATTTACACGTATCAGTAGTAGAACCAAGAAGAATAGTATCTGTTCCTTCTCAGGTTTCTCAAACAGACATATACAACTCGTCTTCCAAGAAGCAAAGTTTGTTCCGTACAGGAGTTTAAAGGTGATATAGTTAGCGGATTGGATGAGAATGTTCTCTGATGGGTTACTTACAGTCGGCATCTGTCTTGATCCAGTGCTCCCGGCCGCTATTGGAGTCACTACCTCCCAAAGCATAGGACGGAGGGTTTGGAATGCTCTCTTTTCTGCATGCTCCTTTCACGGTGGTCATCCTGCGGCCACCGGTGCCAGTGGGATCAATGCCCCCGGCAAGAGAAACGTAGTCGTTCTTCTCAAACTTGCCTGTCTTGGAAGCTTTCTTGGCCATGAGGCTGCTCTCGGGGTGAACTTTTCTGTGAAAGATCTGAAGGATCTGCAACATGGAAGCAAACCCATGTCATTACATTGTCAATTCTTGACACACTGTGTCTACGGGCTCACATTTTGACGAATCAAAAACGATCATACAGTGGGGACCCACAGGTGGTGTTCACGTATCGTATGGAGATGCCCTAGTAACCAAGTTGGCTTAACTAGTTTGCAGACATACGTCAAAGATAAAAAGAGACGGCATGGGCCGGTGGGGAAGCTGCTTATCACATGACTCTATCATATCTAAAGACCTCTCCACTTTGTTGCCGCGGGCGACAAGGACATGTTACTTGTAATGCACTATTAATGAATGCCATTGCGTTTTACAAAATAGCCAGTGCAAGAGGAATAGTAAATACACTATTTTGATCACTCCAATTGCATCATTATCAAGGACGGATCTGTCTATCGGGAACAAAGAAAAGGTGATTACTTGGCGTCCCTCAGGATGAATGCAAAATACTTGATTTACACACATTATATATATATATATATATATATATATATATATATATATATATATATATATATATATATATATATATATATATATATATATATCACTAATTTAAACAAGCAAATAATTAAAGAACGATGTAAATGAAGACATGAAGTTGTCTAATGAGAAAATATTAATGAAACTGAAAGCAATAAACTCGTAGTATTATGATAAACCAACCATGCATTCCAATGTTATCATCTCTTCCCTTTTTGTTTTCCCACCAATCCTAGATATTGTTGTTGATGACAAAATCAGGTCAGAAACGTCAGACTTAATCAAACAACGTTAATTATTTGGTATAAGCAAATAAATCAACCAAAACGATTTATTTTGAATCGCCACTCAAGATAGTGTTTCTTTATAGCGATTTGGTGTAAGATAATTGTGTATTCAAACGCTTTATTCAAGCCTTAGATTCAGGAATCATTGAATTTGAGTTATTATCCTATGCCATACACATTTGATCTACATTACTAATGATATTTTTCAGTGTAAATGTATTTTTACGTGTATATGTTTTTTTGAAGAACCATATAAATCGTTTTAGGTGAATTATCGGAAAAGGCTCCTCATTTTTGGGTTTTTTTTCTTTTTGGTTTTTTTTCTCTCTCTCTATCAGTGTCTTTACAGTAGTTTTATCTCTAAAATGACTCTGATCGACCAAAAAGATTTTTATTCTTTACAATGAATCAGTCATCGATCTTGATATAATATTTTTTTTGTACAGTCATATGGTGGTGGTTGTTGTGGGGATATCAAAAACCTTCAAATCTTTTTCACAAACACTCTAATTCATATAAAAAATAAGTTCTTTTTTCGAGATATTCCCGATTCAATAAGAACATTTTAAGTCATATATTTAATGAACTAATTTGTTCATCAACTGTGTTATTTTGTATAAGTCTATAGTCTTTTGTACAGGTGATAAAAATTGTAAGCGTTTTCAAAAACATTGCACTCAAGTTTTATTTTTCCAAACCAATAAGAATACTTATTTGAAATCTCATAAAGAATGATAAACTAATTTATATTATTTTGAGTTATTATTTTATTATGATATTTTTTAGATGTATAAAAAATACTATAATCCTATTCAAAAATATTATAACTAAACCGATCCAACGACCAAAGTTGCATTTTAGGATATGAAAAATCAGGGCATTTATATGGAAGCACCAATAAAATAAAGTTCAAAATGAGCTGGAAATTCGTCCAATCATTTTCTTGCACGATAATTCCTAGACATCAAGAATTCTTTCTTTTAGGTATGCTTCCGAGAGTGGAACTGTTCTCTAAGCATGGCTAGTTAGAAGGCTTAGGCTCTATAATTATTAACTTCATATTGGATTATCGGATTTGGAGTTGGATCCGTCTCCGCCTCCGAGTTATATCTCGATAGGAGGGGCGCGCGCACACAGATAAAAAGATAATTTTCTATTCAATTTGCAAAAATGAACGGTGATCTCGTGATCCATACCTTTTGGAACTTCTTCTCCACCGTTGAAACATTTGATGGACTTCCACCGTCAGATCCCATGCCCCCACGACGCTTCGTCATCTTCTTCCTCATCAGGCAAATATCAACCGTCGGCTTCCTCTCCCTATCGTCGCTGACGTCTCCGGCGAGCTTTCCCTCCTCAGCCTTTCCACCGCCGCTTCCCTCCTCCACGATCCGGCTCATCATGAACAGTTCCCCTAGCGAGGCCCGTCGCTCCTTCCGCGCGCCCGTTGCCATAGTCTCCGCTACCTCGATCGGCGACCCGAACAGGAAACCCTGCAGCGGGCACGCCGCCGACCCGGCATAGCTGGAACGGGCGGAAGACATCCGACCGTCACCCTTCTCCGCCTCGGCCGCCAGAACCTTCTCCAGTTCCGTACCTACCACCATCAGGTCCGTCTCTGTCGTCGCCTCCTCCTCCTTCTCCGCGATCGCCTCCAGCGTTGCCGGAGTAACGACGAGCTCCTCTACCGCCACTGCCAAGGGCTTGTCATCCTCCTCGCTCGCCACTGCGTTCTCCTCTTCCTCCTCCCCAGCCTTCTCCTCGATCGTCCCCGATCCCATTCCAAGTGTTCCGATGGTGAGGAGCCCCCCGAGCAGCTCCTCTATCGCTGGATCCCCGCCGCCACCTCTGCCGCCGTCAGTGAGTTCCTCCACCCCCAGGCGGAGGCTCCTTGCCCTAAAGGGTTCGTATTGGCGGCGGCCGCCATGGAGATCCTCGTCCAATGAGGGACGTCCGGAGAGGCAATTACACGTGCCACCTTCGACGCATGCATACGAAGCGTACTCAAGCAAATTGGCATACATGTCCGAATACGGTGTTACCGGAAGTACAAGTTAAGTTGCTACGTAGTGCACACTGAGACAAACAATAATAAGATGGTAAACGTACCGCCTCCATAGTCCTTGAACACATCGCCGCTGTTCTGCCGGAACTTCCGGTGCATCCAACCCAGTAGCTGCAACAGGAGCATTCACCAGTGCAATTTAGTGACCATTAATCATGCTATGAGAATCATGAGAGAAGTAAGAAACTTCATCTACATTGATCATGAGAGAAGGGCGCAGTGGAAGAAGTTTAAGGGGCTACTCACCTTCATCTTGCTGCTTGCTATCCTGGAGAAAGGAAGAGGGTGATGAGGGAGAATAAAAGGAGGGAAAGGGGAGTGGGATTGCGATGGTAGGGAGTGGCAGGCACCTCACCCATCAAGGTGGGGTCTGTGAAGGATGGTAGGTGAAGGAAAACGTAGAGAAGCAAACAAAAACAGGAGTTGATTTGTGTAGGGTTTCGCATGTCCAAAACCCCTCTCATCATGCAGGCTAAGAGGAGACTACATGCATGGGCCCCAACGTGCATGCAAGTCTACAGCTCTCACGAGTATACGAATCATGGCAGCACGTGCCTAGGAAGGCCATGATAGGCAAGATAAAGTATTCTATTCTTACATGACGTGTCTCCTCGTGCTTGAGAGCTTCAGTTTCTCAAACCGGGAGAAAGTTATGTATATATTAGAAGGTATTCTCATCACACCACAGCTGTGCTAGATATGCAAGCAGATTCCGATCTTTTAGAGAATAGTGGAGGGAGTCATCCATCAAGCAAGTCACCTCGAGAAGAAGATGAAGCTATAAGAAGAGTAAGTGATAGACGAACAAGATCATTTTCTAGTGGGATCCAAGCCCAGTTCACCTCACAGTGCTGGAAAGAGATCTTGTGGGAAGCAAATGCATGAGGACAGGAAGATCTCTGCTTCATAGTAGTTGTTGAACAGAGAAGACAAGAAGAAGCATAACTTACAATAGCTGGACAGAACCGGAGTGTCCTGCCACTCAAAAGATTAGCCAAGAAAAGCTCTTCACCTGAGAGTGGGGCAACACCTAGGTGGAACATAGCTTCATTAACAGCAAAACTAAAGTGCAAGTGGACAGCCTCCCACTCTCATCAGAGCGATTCCCTGGATGTTTGCTACTGGCAGGCCAAACATGTCCACCCCTTGCATGGATATATATTAACCCAATGCTTCGCTTGGAAAGCATTCACATGCCCGCCAATAGTTTGTATGTTCCCATGGGTGTTTATCATCTTCTTGGACACTTCATTTGATGATTGGGCAATGCTTCTGCAACGTATAGTTAGAGGTAACTGACCACATTTCACCTCAACAGTGTTCAGAATACCATGGTAGGGCGGTGAAGAGAGAGGCAGAGATATGGCACGAGTTGATGCCTTAAAGTTTTGATCGGTAGTCCCTACTAATATGACCGAAAAACTTCTATATATCCTCAACTTCTATAGCACGAACGTGTGGATCAAATTTTCCATTTACAACAACAGTTTACGTTTATCAGTGAAGAACTCAGATGTGGATATATAACATCATCATGGTAGGAATGTGTTTCATTGCATAAGTTAATCGAGGCGATAATCTTACAACTATTGAAGTGGACCTCAGGATGAGATCTCTATGTGGGAGAAGCAACTATGTTAGCTTAATTTCTATATCATAGTTTGATGGATTTGACTTCTTTAATTATCAGCAAATTGCATGCAATTGATTACCCACAGGATGCGAGCCTCTACATTAATCAAGTTTGCACACACAAATGTGATCGACTCAACACACTTCAACGTCACATCTGCCACGACAATCAAAAGAGAAGGCCGTATAGTTGACTCAGCAATTAGCAATTTGGATGGACATGACTCGAGGTATATTTCAATGACGCTTGATCTCTCCAAAGGCAACCTTAAGTCACACATTGTATTGGACGAGAGACTGTTCACAAGTTTCATGATTTTAGTAGGTCTTGAGCCAATTCCTTTGGCACGAAACCCCCTCGATGTCATATATCACGTTGTCATATGTCTTAGAATATACTGTATTTACTCATCGTTGTAACCAATTTCAATTCCACAATCTGATGAATATACTATCACTAATTCATTTATTTTATCAAACCATACCGTAATAAACGTTATCGCAGCCGATCGAAATGATGATAGATCTATTGGGGCATACAATAATTCATTTAAAATTAGAACTAATGTGAGAAAAAAAGTGATTGCTCTCCTATAATCCTCTTTTCTTATTTTTAGTACCATTATAATTGGTGAAATATGAAAGAAAAGAAATCTCTATTATTAGAGGCTTCTATCTATATTGTGAGAACAGAGTATAAGAGAAAATTAGAAGAGTCCTTTTCTATCTTCTCAGATATCTTAATCTAATTAAAATTTTAATATATCTTAATTAATTAATAAAATCTAACATTTTGACAACAGAAAAGCTGCTCACCATGAAGTGCCTAACCCGAGCCCTTCAAGAGAAGCTAACAACGGGAGAAGCCATGGGAGCAACCTCAATCAAACAACCAAATATAACCGAGAAGATAAGATATGGGGGTTGGGATTGGGAGTGGGTTTGGATGGCAATGCAGCACCAACCATTTTTGCCTGACATCATGGTCCAGCCTTCTCTTTACACCACCTCGCTACTTGACTAGTGGCAGCAAGACGTGTCTACATGATCAACGCAGACACTGCCTCTCATATGTCATTTTGAAAGGTAACCCAACTTCTATCATTAATACATCTTTGGAGCTTCTCTATATTCTTAAACGCGAACAAGATCCTTAAAAATATTCTCAAAATTGACTCATAAGCATTTAATATAACCATATATGCATACATAATATGAGCATTTTATTGACTGAAAAATATTAAAAATATTATATCATCATGATTTTCAACATAAAATAAATCAAAAAATTTTAAAACGAAATCAAAATAAAGCCATATTCCTGGTATAAAAAATAAAAACTTTTTCATGTCAAGGAAGAGGTCAGATGGGCTCTGATACCAACTTTTAGAAATCTTTCGATGCCAAAGTATTTCTAAATCATTATAATAGAAACACAATAAAAACTTATGCGGAAACGAAATAGCATACCTCCAGCCATTGTTATCAAGAATTTCAGCAACGGTTTTTCTTAAACTTTAGCACTTCTCGACTCAGAACTCTCGGTATAGGAAATCTTTTTAACTTCAAAGAGATGTTGAGTCTAGAGACCAAAATCCTCGTTTATATAAATGTTCTCCCGTCATGAATATTTATTATCACCAACTTATAACGTTTAAAAATTAATTCAGATCTATAACGTTTGGACCATAATAAAAATTTTTAATGATATTAAATAAATAATTATTTTATTTATAATGAATAAAAAAATTAAAATATTTAAACTATTATAAATGAAACCATTTATTATCATGAATTATTAATGTTAATGAGAACTGTTATATTGACAACTTAGTATAAGAGTCACGTGGATAAAATAAAAAGAAAATTAGGTCAAGATAAGTTTGATAACAAAAATCAAAATGTGTTCGACTGAATTATAATCGAGGAAGGATAAGAAATTCTTTGGGGTCATGCATAACTATCGCATAAACAAGATTCAAACATTTGAGTCCAATGAACATATTACCATCTTGATTAGGCATCAAACAAATTAGGAATCTCCATCCCGAGAATAAAAGATGGTCCCAATACTGCGACAAACACAGGTAAGAAAGCCATCAGCCAAGCAACGGTTCTGATGCTACCATCGTCGTAGGATCAGTAACCACTGCCATCATTCGATCATTGATTACTATTCTGAAAATACCCCTTCGAGACTGTAGTTGTTTGTCTTCACAATCAGGAGTAATTTCGATACATAGGATAAAAGTATAAGCGAACTACTTCTAGCTTTGATTCATATACAGAGATGAACAGATCATACTGGGTTTGATCCGAATTGATTTATCAATAATTTATTTTTAAAAATTATAAATAACTTTAATTTAGGATATTTTGTCTATTCAATTAATTGATTTGGATCCAACAGAATAAATTTTAATTTAAAAAATATTAATGTGATTGAGTTCACTATCCTAAACCTTTAACCAGTTCAAAAACATGTCCAAAGACTTCAAAATTTTAAAAATCTTTAAAATTAATATCATAATTTTACAAATGACATAGGTCTAATTTCATAAATCTTGTCATATTTTAATTGGACAAATTAAATTAAATTAATTCAGTCCGATTCATATAAAAATATATTTTTTAAATTATTAAAAATCATAAATAGATTAATCGATTAGTCAAATCAGATTAATCGATGTAAATTGATTTGATTAAGTCTAAATTAATTTTAGTTCAAACTTATCTTATTTTAACGAAATCGAAGATCGATTTTGTTCCAACTATTTTGAACACTCTACTTGGGGACACACCCACTGTAATGGCGCTGGGTCAGCCGTCAATTTCTACTGAAAAATCATCTTACGATTAACATTACCCTGCTCTGTGACCCAATGGGACCCGTACGAGCGGACACTTTGATAATGTCTCTGCGACAGCATCTTTCACCATTAACATGTAATCGTTACGAATTACAAAGCAAAGCAAAGTTGATGGAAATACATTTATGTGATAACTATAAGATATGGAAGGAGAGGATACTCCTCCATTTAGGGTAGATGAATATTGATTATGCTATTAGAAAAGATGAATCACCTATAGTCACTAATACCAGCACTCCAATTGAGGTCGCGTTATATGAGCGATGGGAGCGATCCAATCGGCTCAGCGTGATGTTTATCAAGACTAAGATAACTGTTGACATACGTGGTTTTGTTGACTAGCATGAAAAAGTCCGAGACTTGTTACAAGCTATTGATGAACAATTCGTCACTTTAGAAAAGGCACTAGCAAGTACCCTAATAATGAAATTTTTATCCCTTAGACTCACCAACATAAAGGGTATGCGTGAGCATATAATGCAAATATGAGATATTGTGGCTCAACTTAAGAAACTCGAGATTAATATGTCAGAATCTTTCCTAGTGCACTATATTCTGAACACCCTTCCACATCAATACGGGCCTTTTAAGATTTTATACAATACACATAAGGACAAATGGTCAATCAATGAATTATTAATCATATGTGTTTAAGAAGAAGAGATGCTAGTGATGGAACTGGGTGAGAGTGCATTGGTAGTAACCACTCGCGGGAAGAATAAAACTAATAAAAATTAAGCCAATCAGAAAGCTCATCAGGAGGGAAAAGGTAAAATACCACCCTGATATCAAGAAAAAAGCAAGGTATTTCTTTTGTAAAAGAAAGGGACACATGAAGAAGGAATGCACAAAATTCTAACAATGGCTTGAAAAGAAAGGTAAACCAACCTCGTTTGTATATTATGAATCTAATATTGTTAATGTTAATATTAACACATAGTGGATTGACTCTAGATCAACAATCTATATTGCAAACTCTTTGTAGGGTATGCACAACCTAAGAAAGCCAGTGAGAAGTGAGTAGAGCATCTTATCAGGAAATAAGATGGGTTCACATATGGAAGCAATTGGAATATGCATTTTAACTTTAAGTAGTAGTTTTGTTTTAAAATTGGAAAGGACCTTTTATGTACCAAGTTTCTCACGAAACTTAATTTCTGTTTCCATGCTCGTACCATTTAGGTATTCTTTTAATTTTAAAGACACATCATTTCATTTATTATATATTTCTGATTGTATTTGGAAAGGTATTTTGTTTGATGGTCTTTACCGTATTTTATTACAAAATGATGATACTCAAAATTGAATGTATGTTAATGATGGGATAGTTTAGTACTCTTGATTTTACTAATTTTAAGACTTGTTCGGACTGTATTAAGAGAAAGCAGACCAATAAGTCCAAAAAGGGTGCTAAAAGGAGTTCAGACATATTAGAGATCATTCAAACTGATATATGTTATTCAAACATGGACATACATGGTTAGAAATGTTAGGATCAAGAGCACTAAGAGGGGTGGGGGGGGTTGAATTAGTGCAGCGGAAAACTTTCGACGATTAAAACCGCATTCATACGTTGAAATCCGATTCTGATGTAAAAGTCATTTCGTGTAGATAATAACTTTGAAAGCTTACAAAAACGTATTTGAAGTAAAGTAAGGAAGGCAGTTTGCAGTTAAGATAAATAGCACAAAGGAAATGTAAACCAGATTTTAGAGTGGTTCGGTCAAACGTGACCTACATCCACTTTCGGCTTCCTCCTTCGACGAGGTCACCGATGCCTACTAAAGGCCTTCCTTCAATAGGCAAAGGCCAACCACCCTTTTACAGTTTCACTCCTTTTGACGGGCTTAGGAGACAACCCTTATAGAATTTTCACTCATCTCTTGAATGATCGAAACTTTGAAGAAAAGAGGGAGGAGAACTTTTGGCCTTTACAACACTTTTGATCTCTAAAATCACAGAGTAAGATCAAGCTTTTCGATGCCCTTTCATGTAGGAAAGGGTGGAGTATATATAGGCCCCAAATTGATTTGAATTTGGAGCTCAAAAATATCATCTCCTAGATTTTTGGGGTCCTAGCGGTACTACCGCCAGACTGGGCAGTACGACCGCCTGACAGAGCTCGGAGACCGAGCTCTGGCAGTGCCACCGCCTGACTGGGGCGGTTCCACCACCTAGTCTTGCTCGGAGACTAAGCCCAGGCGGTGCCACCGCCTGACTAGGGTGGTTCCACTACCCAGCTTTCTTGGGAGACTGAACTCCTGGGCGGTGCCACGTCCGACCCAGGCGGTGCCACCGTCAGCCAAGAAATCTGGGTTCGAATGGGCTGATCCATTCAGCCCAATTTGGGTCTGTCAAGGGCCCAATTACCCCTAGATTAAGTTAATGGGATCACCTCCCATTCCTAGCTTAATCTACATGCTAACTATGATAATTTTTTTAATACATTTACTGTAACTTGCTCCGGTGCGTCAATCGCTTCTTCCGGCGAGCTTCCGGCGAACTTCCGACGAACATCCGATGAACCCTCAACGATGCTCCGGCGGACTTCCGGTAAATCTCCTGGACTTGCGACGATCCACTTGGCAAGTTCTGACGAGCTTCTATGGCAAACTCTTGGACTTCTCGGATTTGTTCCCGCAGAACCTCCGACGACCGTCCGGACTTCCGTCGAACTCTCAAACCCCCAACGTGATCATGGTCTTGACTCCGGCGTAACTCCTACTGCATGTCTTACTACCATCGTAGTTATCCTGCACACTTATCTCAATATATGGTTTAGATAACAAATGATAATTGACTTTATCATCAAAATTCGTGATTCAACAAGAAATACTTTATCTCCTTTATAGATGATTACTCGCGATATATGTATATATATTTACTTCATAACACAAATGAAGCATTGGATGCATTCAAAGTCTTTAAGGCTGAAGTTGAGAACCAATGTGGTAAGCAAATTAAAATTGTGAGATCAGATGGGGTGGAAAATATTATGGTAGATATACTGAAAATGGACAAGCACTTGGTCCTTTTACTAAGTTTCTTCAAGAACATGGGATTGTTGCCCAATACACTATGCTTGGTTCTCTAGACTAGAATGGTGTTGTAGAAAGAAGAAACCGAACATTATTAGATATAATACGGAGTATGCTTAGCAACTCCAATCTTCCTAAATTTTTGTGGACTAAAGCACTAAAGACGGCTATATATATATTAAATAGAGTTTCAACTAAGGCTATCCAAAAGACACCATTTGAATTATGGAAAGTTTGGAAACCGAGTTTACGACATATGCGCATTTGGGGTTGTCCGTCTGAAGTCAGGATATATAATCCACAAGAGAAGAAACTAGACCCGAGGACTATTAGTGGGTATTTCATTATATATGTCGAAAAGTCCAAAGGTTACAGGTTCTATTGTCCATCTCACATAACTAGGATTGTGGAATCAAGAAACACTAAATTTCTTAAGGATGATGTGATTAGTGGGAGCGATCATTTCGGGAACATAGTTTCCGCATATGATCATATAGAATTTCAACATTCTACATCAAATGATAGATTGGTTATAGTTCATAGCAAATCTCAAGTACAAACTAGTATTGAATAACCAATCATTGAAATTCCACAAGTTACTAATACTATTCTAATAGATCAAGCAGTTCAGGAATTACAACAAGCTCTTGAACAACTAGTTGAACCACAAGTTCCTTAGGGAAATATTAGTATAACATTGAGAAGATCTACTAGAAATAAAAGATTAGCAATTCCTAGTGATTATGTTGTATATCTATAAGAATCTGACTATAATATTGGAGCCAAAAATGATCCTGAAATATTTTCACAAGCCATGAGTTGCAAAGAGTCAAATTTGTGGCTTAATACAATAAAAGAAGAGATGAATTCCATGATGAGCAATGGAGTTTGGATCTTGTAGAGTTGCCTAATGAAGCAAAGGCTATTGGTTGCAAATGAGTCTTTAAAACTAAGAAAGATTCGTTAGGCAATATTGAGAGATACAAAGAAAGATTTGTTGCAAAGGGATTTACTCAAAAAGAGGGAATCGATTATACGGAGATGTTTTCTCCTATATCTAAGAAAGATTCTCTACGTATCATTTTAGCATTGGTTGCTCATTTTGACCTTGAGTTACAATAAATGGATGTGAAAACGATATTTCTTAATGGAGATGAAGGTTTCTCCTCTAGTGTTGGTGAACACTTGGTTTGTAAGCTTAACAAAACTATATACGGTTTAAAACAAGCCTCCCGCTAATAGTATTTTAAATTCTATGACGTGATTTCTTCATTTGGATTTGTTGAAAATCCTATGGATCAATACATATACCAGAAGGTCAGTGGGAGTAAAATATGTTTCCTTGTTTTATACGTAGATGATATTTTGCCTGCAACCAACGATAAGGGTTTGCTGCATGAGGTGAAACAATTCTTTTCTAAAAATTTTGACATGAAGGATATGGGTGAAGATTCTTATGTCATTGACAGTAAGATCCATAGAGATAGACCTCGAGGCATTTTAGGTCTATCACAAGAAATCTATATCGATAAACTTTTAGAAAGATTTCAGATGAAGGATTGTTCACCAAGTGTTGCTCCTATTGTGAAAGGTGATAGGTTCAATTTGAACCAATGCCCAAAGAACAACCTTTAAAGGGAATCAATAAAAAATATCCCATATGCTTCTGTCATAGGAAGCCTTATGTATGCTCAAGTCTATACTAGACCGGATATTGCATTTGTTGTAGGGATGCTAGGTCGATATCAGAGTAATCCAAGTATGGACCATTAGAGAGCTACAAAGAAAGTGATGAGGTATCTACATGGAACTAAAGATTACATACTTATGGATAGACATATAGACAATCTGGATGTGATTGGTTACTCAGATTCAGACTTCGTCGGTTGTGTTGATTCTTGTAAATCAACATTAAGATATATTTTTATGATGGTTGGTAGAGCTATTTCTTGGAGAAGCACCAAGCAGACCTTGACTGCTACTTCTACTATAGAAGCTAAGTTTGTTTCTTATTTTGAGGCTACTTCACATGGTGTATGGCTTAAGAGTTTCATTTCTGGGCTTAGAATCATGGATTCTATTTCTAGCCCTATTAAGAATTTTCTACGATAATTCAGCTGCTATCTTTATGGCTAAAAATAATAAAAGTGAAAGTCGAAGTAAACACATCAACATTAAGTATTTAGCTAGAACATGTAAAAGAAAAGAAAGTGGTCATTAGCATATTAGCACTGAATTGATGATTACTGATCCTTTGACTAAAGGCATGCCACCTCTAAAATTCAAGGATCATGTAGAGAAAATGAGACTTGGTTCCATTTTATAATGATTTTGAAACTCTTATATATTATAATAGTTTCTCATTCATGTGCATATTATTCTAAGAAAATATATTATTACTAGACCAAGAATAAACATAAGGTTTATTCATTAAGTAATATTACCACATTAAGATTAAGAAACTAAATACATCGTAATACATGGATGATAATACTCGCTCTTAGAGGACTTATCGTTATGATTTCATGTATTTATTTCTTAAGAAAGTTGTTCGATAATTCAAATTATTAAGCTAAATGTATGGACCAAGTGGGAGAATGTAATCATTCTCATTAAGATTAATAATTCATGATAATAAATTCCTTCATTTATAATAGTTTAAATGTTTTAATTTTTTATTCATTCTAAATGAAACCGTTATTTATTTAATATCATTAAAATTCTTCATTATGGTCTAAACGTTATAAATTTGAATTAATTATTGGACGTTATGAGTTGGTGATAATAAATGTTCTTAATGAGAGAACATCTATATAAACGAGGATTTTGGTCCCTGGGCTCAACATTGTTAGGATCGGAGCGGCACTAAGAGGGGGGGGGTGAATTAGTGCAGTGGCTTAAAACGTTGGTTTCGACAAATCTTTCGTACGATAAAAATCAGAATCGGAAGTGCTTAACTTGAAAGCGTATTCGTAAAGTTGTGCAGTAAATGTAATGAGGAAATAAAGCAAGTAAGAGGGTTTGCAGTAATGTAAATAGCAGTAATGAAATGCAAACCAGAGATTACGCCGTTTTTAAAGTGGTTCGATCAAGTGACCTACATCCACTTGCGAGGCCCCTCTTCGATGAGGCTCCCACCTTCCACTAGCAAATCTCTTGAAAGGGAAGGGTAAATACCCCTCTTATAACTTTTACAAGCGGTTCACTCTCTTACAAATTTTCAGCAAGAAAGAAGGAGGTGAACACTAGCAAATTGAAAACAAGAAAGGCAAAGACTCTTCTAAGACTTTTCTCTCAATCACTTGCTGCTCAAAAAGTTGTATTCTCAGCTGAGACTTGAGGGGTATTTATAGGCCTCAAGAGGATTCAAATTTGGGCTCCAAAAATTTGAATTCTCTTATGTTCCCGATGCTGGCGGTGCCACCGCCCAACGCTCGGGTGCTGGGCGGTGCAACCGCCCAGCCCAGGAGGTGTCACCGCCCAGCTCTCGGGTGCTCGGTGGTGCCACCGCCCAGCCCAGGCGGTGCCACCGCCTAGCTCTCGGGTGCTGGGCGGTAGTAGGCGGTGCCACCGCCTAGCTCTCCGATTCACTGGTTTGGCTTAATTTTAGCCCAAACCAAATCTGACTTTGGGCCCAGTTGGTCCCTAACCAGGATATAGGATTATCTCTTAATCCTAATCCTAATTACAAGTGAACTACATAATAAAAAAAACATCCTAAGCAAGTTTTCAACCGCGAACGTCGAGTCTTGTTCCGGCGAGCTTTCCGACGAACTTCTTCCGACGGACTCCCTGCAAGCTCCCGATCTTGTGATGACTTTAACGAGTAGCCGAGCCTTCTCAGTGATCTCCGTGAACCTCTCGACGATCTCTTCAGCGAACTTCCGAAAATTCCGATAGGTTCCCGATTTCTTCTCGGTTAGTTCCGGCAGCATCTCCGACGATTCTTCGGACTCTTAAACGTCCATCGATCTTGACTCCGGTATTCTTGCTTTGTGTTTTCTGGTTATCGTAGTTAATCCTACACACTTAACTCAATAATATGGATTAGATCAATTAACTCATCAATTGATTTTATCATCAAAATCCAAGATTCAACAATCTCCCCCTTTTTGATGATGACAATCAATTGATGACGGAGTTAAACATAACTCCCCCTATCTATATGCCATATTATGAAAAGATGAAAACACTTGAATTCCATCCATAGAATTCAAGCATAAATCGATAAGTTCTAACCGTAGAACTTATCGTTATTCTCATTAAGCAATAGTAAATACAAAACTTCGATGAAAATCATTTTCAAGTAGAATGATAAGAGACAATTTTTACTACGATAGGAGATAAAGATTTTCAACATGAATTTCATGATATAAATGTAAGGCAAGCTTTCAATATGATCAATCAATCTTGCGATATTCTCAAGGATTTTGCGAGGCATTTTGCAAGGCATATAAGACATTCATATCACACATGCTTTTGAAATTCATATAAGTCATGCTATCAAAATGGTACAAGTCATCACTTTTCTCCCCCTTTGTCATCAACAAAAAGGGAATGAGACTTGAAGAATATAACTTGTGATTATAATATTAGGAATTCAGCATTGATCATACGAAAATCCATCATCCAAAATTAAGTATGCTAAAATATTTATGCAGAGTTCACCTATAAATAACACAAATTGTAGGTGTGCAAGGAAGAGATTGTGATTAAAAAATATCAAGTAGTAACTCCAATAAGTCAAGATCATAATTCGAATACAAACTCATATAAATTTACATCGTCAACTTGAAACTCATAATCAAGCCATCAAAATCAATTTCGAGATTCATAAAATATCATAAAATCATTAATCTTGATCAGATGGGAGCGGTGTTTGACTCAAGATAGGATAAGATAATTTAACATGTCATTTAGAATCGAAAGAGAAAGATCAGATTCATCGAGGAACAGAGAGAGGATGAAAAACTTTACGGAAAATCCATTCAAACAAGTTTATTTTTAGGGACAATTTAACATACCTAATTCCCTTCTAATGAATTCAAATTGGTCTTCGTTCAAAGCTTTTGTAAATATATCTGCTAATTGATGCTTTGTGTCAATGAATTCTAGAACAACATCATTGTTAAGGACATGATCGCGTATGAAATGATGCCTAACGTCGATGTGCTTAGTTCTAGAGTGCTGAATTGGATTTTTAGTAAGACATATGGCACTAGTATTATCACATTTTATGGGAATGTTTTTAAAGTGAATTCTATAGTCTTCTAATGTATTTTTCATCCAAATAACTTGTGCACAACATACACTTGCAGCAATGTATTCGGCTTCCGCCGTAGATAGTGCAACTGAATTTTGTTTCTTGGAAGTCCAAGAAACAAGTGCATATCCTAAAAATTGGCATGTTCCGGATGTACTTTTTCTATCTATCCTGCATCTGCCAAAATCGGCATCTGCATAAGCTATTAGATCGAATTTTTTAGATTTTGGATACCACAATCCTAAATTTGGAGTTCCTTTAAGATACCTAAATATTCTTTTAACACTCTTAAGATGAGATAATTTAAGATTAGATTGAAACCTAGCGCAAAGTCCTACACTAAACATAATATCTGGTCTAGTCGCGGTGAGGTAGAGTAGACTACCTATCATTCCCCTATATATTTTTTGATCGAAATTTTTACTATTTTCATCCATATCTAACTTAGTCGCAGTACTCATAGGGGTGTTTATTGCTTTTGAATTATCCATGTTAAATCGTTTTAACAATTCTAATGTATATTTGGATTGGTTAAGAAATATGCCATCACTAAGTTGTTTGATTTGTAATCCTAAAAAGAAAGTTAATTCACCCATTAAACTCATTTCAAATTCATGACTCATACATTTGGCAAATGATTCACATAGTGATTCATCCGAAGAGCCAAAAATAATATCGTCAACATAAATTTGCACAATAAGAAAATTATTTTCAAAATGTTTAATAAACAATGTAGTATCAACCTTGTCTTTGGTAAAATTATTTAAAATAAGAAAGGAACTAAGCCTTTCATACCAAGCTCTAGGAGCTTGTTTCAAGCCATAGAGAGATTTAGTCAATTTGAATACATGATTAGGAAGAAGAGAATTTTCAAATCTGGGAGGTTGTTCGACATATACTTCTTCGGAAATAAAACCATTCAAGAAAGCACTTTTGACATCCATTTGAAATAGTTTAAAATTATTACTACTAGCATAGGCAAGGAGCATCCTTATGGCTTCTAATCGAGCCACGGGAGCGAAGGTTTCTTCGTAATCGATACCTTCTTCTTGGTTGAAACCTTTGGCCACTAATCTAGCCTTGTTTCTAACCACGATACCATTTTCGTCTTGCTTGTTTCTAAAGACCCATTTAGTACCAATGACTAAATGGTCACTAGGTCTAGGAACAAGCTTCCATACCTTATTCCTCTCAAATTGATTCAATTCCTCTTGCATTGCAATAACCCAAAAATCATCTTTTATGGCCTCGTCAATGCATTTAGGTTCAATTTGAGAAAGGAAGGCGGCATTAGCACAAAAATTCTTGAAAGAGGAATGAGTTTGAACCCCTTTTGATGTATCTCCTATAATTAGCTCATTTGGATGAGCATCTATATACTTCCATTTCTTGGGGAAGGAAATTTCGGAAGAAGGTGCATCCAAGTTGCTATTTTGAGGAGGAGGTTCATTTAAATTCAAATTATCAAAACCAAGATCATCATCAAAATCATTTTTCTTTAAATTAGAAATTTCATTAAAAACTACATGAATAGACTCTTCTATTACTAACGTTCTTTTGTTAAAAACCCGAAAAGCCTTAGAAATGGAAGAGTAACCAAGAAAGATGCCTTCATCGGATTTAGCGTCAAATTTTCCTAAGACATCCCTTTCATTCAAAATAAAGCATTTACAATCGAAAACTTTAAAATAGGAAATATTTGGTTTTTTGTTATTCCACAATTCATAGGGAGTTTTTGATAAGGATGGTCTTACTAGGACTCTATTCATGATGTAGCAAGCCGTATTTACGGCTTCAGCCCAAAAATACTTAGGTAAACTATGTTCATTTAACATAGTTCTTGCCATTTCTTGTAGGTTTCTATTTTTTCTTTCAACTACTCCATTTTGTTGGGGATTCCTCGAAGTGGAGAAGTTGTGATTGTATCCATTAACTTCATAAAAATTTTGAAAGTCACGGTTTTGAAATTCGCCACCGTGATCACTCCGAATTGATGAAATCATAAAACCTTTTTTGTTTTGAGTGAGTTTACAAAATTTAGAGAAGCACTTGAAGCAATCACTTTTGTGGACTAAGAAATAGGTCCAAGTGTACCTAGTATAGTCATCCACAATTACAAACGCATATTTGCTTCCTCCTAGACTTGTTGTGTCAATTGGTCCGAATAAGTCCAAATGGATCAATTGTAGTGGTCTAGTGGTGCTAATTTGATTTTTTTGTTTGAAACTAGTTTTTATTTGTTTACCTAGTTGACATGCATCACATACTTTGTCCTTAGTAAACTTCATATTTGGAATCCCTCGTACTAATTCTCTAGATGAGATCTTAGATATTAGTTTCATGCTTGCATAGCCTAATCTCCTATGCCAAAGCCAAGCATCATCATTTAGAGCAGAGAAGCACATTTCATTACTTAGTTCATCAAGGTTGATGGTGTAGACATTATTTTGTTTTAATGCAATCATAGTCAAGTTATTGTTTGGTTTTTCGATAATACACATATTTGATTCGAATCTAACGATATAACCTTTATCGCATAGTTGACTAATACTCAAGAGATTATGTTTCAATCCATCAACTAGTAAAACATTATCAATGGAAAAACTAAATTTGTTACCAATAGTTCCCTTGCCAATGATTTTGCCTTTGTTGTTGTCTCCGAAGGTGACGTACCCTTCTTCTTTGCTAGTGAGTATAGAGAAATGAGATGGATCTCCAATCATATGTCTTGAGCATCCACTATCGAGATACCATCTCTTGCTCCTAGCTTGTGTGTTTGTCTACAAAAGAGGATGACTTTTAGGTACCCATTTGATTTTAGATGCCTCAAAAATTGATCCACTAATTTTGTTATTTATTATTGAATCCTTTATAGTTCCTTTAGGAACCCATATTAATTTTTGTGAACTAATTTTCCTAAATGGACATTTGTAGGCAATATGTCCGGATTTGCAACAGAAGTTGCATTTCATATAAGAGGAAACATGTAATGTAGGTCCTTTTATGAAAGTGGTAGGATTTTGATGTAATCCTTTTACAAATCTAATTCCATTTCTATTTGCGACGTGACCCTTGTGTGCAAGGATCATATCTAATCCTTTGCTACCAACCTTAAACTTGTTTAAGGTTTCTTTAAGAAGCAAATTTTCATTTTTTATTGCTTCTAAATGCTCACACTTAGAGCATGGAGGAGTTTGAAGACTATCAAACTTATCTTGTAGCAAAGCATGCTCTTTCTTTAAGATACTTAACTTCTTGCTAATAGTTCTACATTCATCAAATAATTCATGAAAAGCGATAGAGAGTTCTTCAAAAGATAAATCTTCATTAAATAAATCACATACCTCTTCTCCTAAAGCCATTAGCGTGTAATGAGCAACTTGCTCGGTGTTGGACTCCTCTTCTTCAGACGCACTTAAATCATCCCACGTTGCCTTGAGCGCCTTCTTCTTTGATGTTCTCTTTTTGGCTTGAGGACAATCGTTCTTATAGTGTCCCGGTTTTTTGCATTCATAGCAAATCACTTGGTCCTTCTTTTGTTCAAATTTATTTTTTGTATTATTTTTAAATTTGTTCTTTCTTAAATATTTTTTAAATTTTTGAGTCAAAAGTGCAATGTCATTGTCACTGTCCTCATCACTTGATGTTCCTTTCAAGTGGTCTTCTTATGATTTGAGTGCCATATCCTTCCTGTTCTTTGGAAGGGAGTTCTCGAGCTCGTCATGAGCTTGACATGTCATTTCGTAGGTCATTAGAGACCCAATGAGTTCTTCAAGAGGGAATGCTTTAAGGTCTTTGGCCTCTTGAATGGCCGTAACTTTTGGATCCCAACTTTTAGGGAGGGATCTTAAGATTTTAGTTACTAGTTCAAAGTTAGTAAAATCTTTACCAAGAGCTTTGAGTCCATTGATGACATCCATAAACCGGGTGTACATATCTCCGATGGACTCACTTGGTTTCATTCGGAAAAGTTCGTAAGAGTGCACAAGGATGTTGATTTTGGACTCTTTCACTCGGCTAGTGCCTTCATGAGTGACCTCAAGAGTTCTCCAAATATCAAAAGCCGAATCACAAATTGAAACACAATTAAATTCATTTTTGTCTAGTGCACAAAACAAGGCATTCATAGCCTTTGCATTTAAAGCAAAAACCTTCTTCTCCGATTCATTCCATTCACTCATCGGAAGAGAAGATTTTTGAAATCCGTTTTCAACAATAGTCCAAAGCTCAAAATCCATAGAAATGAGGAAGATCCTCATCCGAGTCTTCCAATAAGTATAATCCGACCCATTAAACAAGGGTGGACGTGTGATAGAATGACCCTCATGCATGCCGGAGTAAGCCATCTCTCTTGGGTATTAAACCAAATATGAGAGTGAGCCTCGCTCTGATACCAATTGTTAGGATCAGAGCGGCACTAAGAGGGGGGGGGGTGAATTAGTGCAGCGGCTTAAAACGTTGGTTTCGACAAATCTTTCGTACGATAAAAATCAGAATCGGAAGTGCTTAACTTGAAAGCGTATTCGTAAAGTTGTGCAGTAAATGTAATGAGGAAATAAAGCAAGTAAGAGGGTTTATAGTAATGTAAATAGCAGTAATGAAATGCAAACCAGAGATTACGCCGTTTTTAAAGTGGTTCGGTCAAGTGACCTACATCCACTTGCGAGGCCCCTCTTCGATGAGGCTCCCACCTTCCACTAGCAAATCTCTTGAAAGGGAAGGGTAAATACCCCTCTTACAACTTTTACAAGCGGTTCACTCTCTTACAGATTTTCAGCAAGAAAGAAGGAGGTGAACACTAGCAAATTGAAAACAAGAAAGGCAAAGACTCTTCTAAGACTTTAATCTCAATCACTTGCTGCTCAAAAAGTTGTATTCTCAGCTGAGACTTGAGGGGTATTCTCAAAAAGTTATAGTCTCGTTTGGTTGCATTCGAAAAAGCTCAAAATCATGCAATAAAAAGTTAACTTTCGAGTCTTTGACTCTACTAGTTCCCTCGTGGGTGATTTCAAGTGTTCGCCAAATGTCAAAAGCCGTTTCACACGTAGAAATCCGATTGAACTCATTTTTGTCCAAAGCGCAAAATAAGGCATTCATAGCCTTTGCGTTTAAAGAAAAATACTTCTTCTCCAAATCTGACCATTTGTTCATCAGTTTAGAGGAAAGTTGAAAACCGTTTTCAATGATATTCTATAAATCCAGATTCATAGAAATCAAGAAAACTCTCATTCGAGTTTTCCAATAAGTGTAGTCCAATCCGTTAAACAACGGTGGACGAACAACGGATAAGCCCTCTTGAAGAGCCATTTCTCTCGGGTGTAAATCCGAAATGAGAAATACCGAGCTCTAATACCAATTGTTAGGATCAAGAGCACTAGGGGGGGGGGGGGGGGTGAATTAGTGCAGCGGACATCTTTCGACAATAAAAACATTCGAACGATAAAAACGATTTCGGTGTGAAAGCCGATTCTAAGATTACTTTAACTTAAGATCAAGCGAGATGACGTTAAAGTCAATCTATGAAGGCAGTTTGCAGTTATGATGAAAACCAACATACGAGCGCAAACTAAAATATGACGTTCGTACGAAGAAACTGATTTACGTCTAAATGCTGATTCGTAAATCACTTGATTAGGCGAGATGCAGCTTAAGCAAGGATATTAAGGCAGTTTGTAATTAAGATAGAAATCAAAATGTAAACACAAACTGAAATATGATGATCGTACGAAAAAATAGATTTACGTCTAAACGTTGATTCGGAAAGTGCAAAGCTGAAACCCAATCGTATATGCGTAGAAAGCAGTAAGCTTTAGAGGAGGTTTGTAGTAAAGATAAAATGCTTAAAGTAAATGCAAACCGAGATTTAGAGTGGTTCGGTCAATCTTGACCTACTCCACTTTTGGCTTCCTCCACCAACGAGGTCATCGACGTCAACTAGAGGCCTTCCTTCAATAGGCGAAGGCCAACCACCCTTTTACAGTTTCACTCCTTTTGACGGGCTTAGGAGACAACCCTTACAGAATTTTCTCTCCTCTCTTTACAGCTCAGAACTTGGAAGAAAAGAGGGAGAAGAACTTTTGGCCTTTACAATAATTTTGAGCTCTAAAAATCACAGAACAAGATCAAGATTTCGGTGTTAGTTCGTTACCCTTTCAGTGCTGAATGGGTGGGGTATTTATAGGCCCCAAGCAGTGCCACCTCCTGGCTGGGGCAGTTGCACCACCCAGTCTCGCTCGGAGACTTAGCCCAGGCGGTGCTACCTCCTGGCTTGGGCGGTTGCACCTCCCGCCAGAAATCAGGGTCCGAATGGGTTGATCCATTCGGCCCAATTTGGGTTTTTCAGGGGCCCAATTGCCCCAAGATTAAGTTAATGGGATCACCTTCCATTTCCAACTTAATCATTGTGCTAACTACGATTTTTCCTAAGACATTTACTGCAACTTGCTCCGGTGCGTCAATCGCTTCTTCCGGCGAGCTTCCGGTGAACTTCCGTCAATCATCCGATAAACCCTCGGTGATGCTCCTGCGGACTTCCGGCAAACTCCTAGACTTGCGACGATCCACTTGGCGAGTTTTGACGAGCTTCTTTGGCAAGCTCATGGACTTCTCGGATTTGTTCCCGCAGAACCTCCGACGATTGTCCGAACTTCCGTCGAACTCTCGAACTCCCAACGTGATCAGTGTCTTGACTCCGGTGCAACTCTTGCTGCATGTCTTTCTTCTATCGTAGTTAATCCTGCACACTTAAAACAAAACTTCGATCGAGACAATTAATCCTAAGCAATTAACCAAGTTGTCCGGCATGTCATTGGTCCCTTGACGCTTCTTCCGATCTTTCGGCGCATCATCCTCTCCTGCAGCCTATTGCCCAATCGGCCAATTGACTCTGCAACTCCGATATCCTTGGCACAATACCCGCTCTTCTTGGCCCGATGCCCGAGTCCATGGCCCGAAGCCTTCTATCGATACGTCGACCGATCTACCGGCCCGACGTCCAATCTTCTGACATGTTCCTCCGGCACAACATGATTTTCCTATATTAATTGTCTCATCCTGATCGAAGCATCCTGCGTCAATTAAAACGTAGATTAAATCATAAACATATATCAAGTAGTTTCATCATCAAAATACGAGATTCAACATCTTATTGATAACTTGTGTAGTTCCATGAAATCTAGAAGATGTAACGGTTATTATTAAATATCTTATTTAATAATAACGTAACCGTTCTTATTAAGATTCATAATTCATTATCATGAATTTCTTCATTTATTATGGTTTAAATGATTTCAGTTTCTTATTCTTTATGCATGAAACCGTTATTATTAAATTAAATATTTAATATCATTAAGTTCTTTATTATGGTCCAAACGTTACAAATTTGAATTAATTCTTGAACGTTATGAGTTGGTGATGATAAATGTTCTTGATGGGAGAACATCTATATATACATGAGGATTTTGGTCCCTTGGCTCAATCATCTCTTTGAAGCGAAAGGCTTTCCTACACCATCTAAAGCGAGAGTTCTAAGCCGAGAAGAACCAAAGTTCAAGAAGAAACCTCTGCAGAAATTCTTGGCGACAATGGTTGGAGGTACGCTATTTCGTTTCCGCATTAGTTTTATTGTGTTTCTATTACAATGATTTAGAAACACAAGTTGGCTTCATTAAAATTTCTTACATTTGGTATCAGAGCCTTTTGACCTCTGCCTTGATACGAAAGAGTTTTTCATTTTTATGCCATGAAAATGATTTGATTTTGGTTTCTTCTTGGAAACTTGTTGATATATTTTGTTGAAAATCATGAGGAAATATCATTTTCAACATTTTTAGTCTGTAAAATGCTCATATTATGTATGCATATTTAGTTATATTAAATTATGTTTATGAGCAAATTTTTTATGTTTAAAATGTCTAGTGATCCATATAATCTTAATTAATTAAGAATTAGCCACAGCATCCTTAATTAATTAAAATTATATATAAAGTTAAAATAAGGATCACATAAGTAATTAGACATCATATTGTGATTGATTATATTTCGTATAATAATTGTTATCCCACAGGATTTTTTATTATATTTAATATAATTAATCAGGATAAAATATCAGATTATTTTCATAATTTACCCACAGGGATTATGAATTGGAATATAATTTGATAGTTTTATCATAAAGACCATATGAATCTATTTGAATTAAGAATTTAGCCCACAGGCAATTTTTATGTCATGAGATTCATATTTTTGGCATGTTTCACATTGGTAAAACATGTAATTTAGTCTATTAAGCTTCAAATTTTGACATAAGCATGTTTGATTTTATGCAGTTTCTCAAACTGTTAATTTCTCTTATATTCGATATGATATTCCCGAACTTAGTGGTGATAACTATAAGATATGGAAGGAGAGGGTTCTCTTCCATTTAGGGTGGATGGATATTGATTATGCTATGAGAAAAGACGAACCACCTATAGTCACTGATACCAGCACTCTAACTGAGATCGCGTTATATGAGCGATGGGAGCGATCCAATCGGCTCAGCGTGATGTTTATCAAAACTAAGATAACTGCTGGCATACGTGGTTCTGTTGACCAGCATGAAAATGTCCGAGACTTGCTAAAGGCTATCGATGAACAATTCATCACTTCGGATAAGGCACTAGCAAGCACCCTTATTATGAAATTTTCATCCCTTAGACTCACCAACATAAAGGGTGTGCGTGAGCATATAATGCAAATACAAGATATTGCGGCTCAACTTAAGAAACTTGAGGTTAATATGTCAGAATCCTTCTTGGTGCACTATATTCTGAACACCCTTCCACCTCAATATAGCCCTTTTAAAATTTTATACAATACACATAAGGACAAATGGTCAATTAATGAATTAATAACCATGTGTGTTCAAGAAGAAGAGAGGTTAGTAATGGAATTGGGTGAGAGTGCATTGATGGTAACCACTCGAGGGAAGAACAAAACTGACAAACATCAAGCCAATCAAAAAGCTTATCAGCAGGGAAAAGGTAAAATACCACCCCAAGCTGATATCAAGAAAGAAGCAAGGTGTTTCTTTTGTAAAAGAAAGGGACACATGAAGAAGGAATGTACGAAATTCCAACAATGGCTTGAAAAGAAAGGTAAACCAACCTCGTATGTATGTTATGAATCTAATATGGTCAATGTTAATATTAACACCTGGTGGATTGACTCTAGATCAACAATCCATATTGCAAACTCTTGGCAGGGTATGCAAAACCTAAGGAAGTCAGTGGGAAGTGAGCAAAGCATCTTATCAGGAAATAAGATGGGCTCACATGTGGAAGCAATTGGAACATGCATTTTAACTTTAAGTAGTGGTTTTGTTTTAAAATTGGAAAGAACCTTTTATGTACCAAGTTTCTCACGAAACTTAATTTCTGTTTCCAGACTCGTACCATTTGGATATTCCTTTAATTTTAAAGACACATCATTTCGTTTATTATATAAATCTGATTGTGTTGGGAATGGTATTTTGTTTGACGGTCTTTACCGTATTTTATTACAAAATGATAATACTCAAGGTTCAATGCATGTTCACGCTGGCATTAAGAGGTGTAATATTAATGAGGACTCCTCTATATTATGGCATCGGAGATTAGGACATATCTCCATAGAGTGAATTAAAAGATTAGTTAAAGATGGGGTACTTAGTACTCTTGATTTTACTAATTTTAAGACTTGTGTGGACTGTATTAAAGGAAAACATACCAATAAGTCCAAAAGGGGTGCTAATAGGAGTTCAGACTTATTAGAAATAATTCATACTGATATATGTTGTCCAGACATGGACATACATGGTCAGAAATACTTCATCTCCTTTATAGATGATTACTCACGATATATGTATATATATTTGCTTCATAATAAAAATGAAGCATTGGATGCCTTCAAAGTCTTTAAGGCTGAAGTTGAGAACCAATGTGGTAAGCAAATTAAAATTGTGAGATCAGATAGGGGTGGAGAATATTATGGTAGATATACTGAAAATGGACAAGCACCTGGTCCTTTTGCTAAGTTTCTTCAAGAACATGGGATTATTGCCCAATACACTATGCCTGGTTCTCCAGACCAGAATGGTGTTGCAGAAAGAAGAAACCGAACATTATTGGACATGGTGCGGAGTATGCTTAGAAACTCCAATCTTCCTAAGTTCTTGTGGACTGAAGCATTAAAAACGGCTGTGTATATATTAAACCGAGTTCCAACAAAGGCTGTCCAAAAGACACCATTTGAACTATGGAAAGGTTGGAAACCGAGTTTGCGACATATGCGCGTTTGGGGATGTCCGTCTGAAGTCAGGATATATATTCCACAAGAGAAGAAACTGGACCCGAGGACTATTAGTGGGTATTTCATTGGATATGCCGAAAAGTCCAAAGGTTACAGGTTCTATTGTCCATCTCACACAACTAGGATTGTGGAATCAAGAAACGCTAAATTTCTTGAGGATGATGTGATTAGTGGGAGTGAACATTTCAGGAACATAGTTTCCGCACATGATCATATAGAATCTCAACCTTCCACATCAAATGATAGATTGGTTATAGTTCATAGCACTCCTCAAGTACAAACTAGTGTTGAACAACCAATCATTGAAATTCCACAAGTTGTTGATAGTATTCTAATAGATCAAGCAATTCAGGAATTACAACAAGCTCCTGAACAACTAGTTGAACCACAAGTTCCTCAAGGAACCATTGGTACAACATTAAGAAGATCTACTAGAAATAAAAGATCAGCAATTCCTGGTGATTATGTTGTATATCTACAAGAATCTGACTATAATATTGGAGCCAAAAATGATCCTGAAACATTTTCACAAGCCATGAGTTGCAAAAAGTCAAATTTGTGGCATGATGCTATGAAAGAAGAGATGAATTCCATGATGAGCAATGGAGTCTGGGATCTTGTAGAGTTGCCTAATGAAGCAAAGGCCATTGGTTGCAAATAGGTCTTTAAAACTAAGAAAGATTCGTTAGGCAACAGTGAGAGATACAAGGCAAGACTTGTTGCAAAGGGATTTACTCAAAAAGAGGGAATCGATTATACGGAGACATTTTCTCCTGTATCTAAGAAAGATTCTTTGCATATTATTTTAGCATTAGTTGCTCATTTTGACCTTGAGTTGCAACAAATGGATGTGAAAACAACATTTCTTAATGGAGATCTAGAGGAAGAGGTTTATATGAAACAACCTGAAGGTTTCTCCTCTAGTGTTGGTGAGCACTTGGTTTGCAAGCTTAGGAAGTCTATATACGACTTAAAACAAGCCTCCCGCCAATGGTATTTTAAATTTCATGAAGTGATTTCTTCATTCGGATTTGTTGAAAATCTCATGGATCAATGCATATACCAGAAGGTTAGTGGGAGTAAAATATGTTTCCTTGTTTTATACGTAGATGATATTTTTCTTGCAACCAATGATAAGGATTTGCTGCATGAGGTGAAACAATTTCTTTCTAAAAATTTTGACATGAAGGATATGGGTGAAGCATCTTATGTCATTGGCATTAAGATCTATAGAGATAGACCTCAAGGCATTTTATGTCTATCACAAGAAACCTATTTTGATAAATTTTTAGAAAGATTTCGGATGAAGGATTGTTCACCAAGTGTTGCTCCCATTGTGAAAGGTGATAGGTTCAATTTGAACCAATGCCCAAAGAACAATTTTGAAAGGGAATCAATGAAAAACATCCCATATGCTTCTGTCATAGGAAGCCTTATGTATGCTCAGGTCTGTACTAGACCTGATATTGCATTTATTGTGGGGATGCTAGGTCGATATCAGAGTAATCCAAGTATAGACCACTGGAGAGCTGCAAAGAAAGTGATGAGGTATCTACAAGGAACCAAAGATTACATGCTTATGTATAGACATACAGACAATCTGGATGTGATTGGTTACTCAGATTCAGACTTCGTCGGTTGTGTTGATTCTCGTAAATCAACATCAGGATATATTTTTATGATGGTCGGTGGAGCTATTTCTTGGAGAAGCGCTAAGCAGACCTTGACTGCTACTTCTACCATGGAAGCTGAGTTTGTCTCCTGCTTTGATGCTACTTCACATGGTGTATGGCTTAAGAGTTTCATTTCTGGGCTTAGAATCATGGATTCTATTTCTAGGCCATTAAGAATTTTTTGTGATAATTCAGCTGCTGTCTTTATGGCTAAAAACAATAAAAGTGGAAGTCGAAGTAAACACATCGACATTAAGTATTTAGCCATAAGAGAACGTGTAAAAGAAAAGAAAGTGGTCATTGAGCACATTAGCACTGAATTGATGATTGCTGATCCTTTGACTAAAGGCATGCCACCTCTAAAATTCAAGGATCATGTAAAGAAAATGGGACTTAGTTCCACTTTGTAATGATATTGAAACTCTTATATATTGTGAAATTTTCTCATTTATGTGCACATTATTTTGAGAAAATATATTGTTGTTGGACCAAGAATAAACATAAGGTTTATTCATAAAGTAATATTACCACATTAAGATTAAGAAACTAAATACATCGTGATACATGGATGATAATACTCGCTCTTAGAGGACTTATCGCTATGATTCATGTATTTATTTCTTAAGAAAGTTGTTCGAAAAAGATTAATTCAAATTATTAAGATAAACGTATGGACCAAGTGGGAGAATGTAACGGTTATTATTAAATATCTTATTTAATAATAACGTAACCGTTCTTATTAAGATTCATAATTCATTATCATGAATTTCTTCATTTATTATGGTTTAAATGATTTCAGTTTCTTATTCTTTATGCATGAAACCGTTATTATTAAATTAAATATTTAATATCATTAAGTTCTTCATTATGGTCCAAACGTTACAAATTTGAATTAATTCTTGAACGTTATGAGTTGGTGATGATAAATGTTCTTGATGGGAGAACATCTATATATACATGAGGATTTTGGTCCCTTGGCTCAATCATCTCTTTGAAGCGAAAGGCTTTCCTACACCATCTAAAGCGAGAGTTCTGAGCCGAGAAGAACCAAAGTTCAAGAAGAAACCTCTGCAGAAATTCTTGGCGACAATGGCTGGAGGTACGCTATTTCGTTTCCGCATTAGTTTTATTGTGTTTCTATTACAATGATTTAGAAACACAAGTTGGCTTCATTAAAATTTCTTACAGAAGATCCTCAAGGGACAAAGGAAAAAGGAGAGTAGATGAAATCTATGATTCCATACTCTTTGATTCCCCTCAACATGCCCTTAAATTCCCAACATTTGAATCTAAAAGTGTTCATAAGGGAAAATATATAAATCTAGAAGAATTAAGTAATTTAGAACCAATTCAATCATTTACCAACTTAGATATCCTTTCAATCCTCCAAATAAGTGAACCTATTTATCAAAAACTTGTTCGTTTGTTTTACAACAACTTGTATGTGGATGAAAATGATAAGGTATCAACTTATCTCTTAGGGCATCACATATCTATCATGGATAGTATAATTTGCAACCTTGTAGGAATTCCTAAGAAAAGAAGAAGTTGTTACTTTAGAGGGCTATAGGACGAAGAATCAATTGGAGTTATATATTCTGAGGCATTGGGAACTATCTTTGGTAACCTAAATCTGTCCATCGCTCCAAAAAATTATGAACATTTGCTACCCTTTATTACAAAATTGCTTCATCACATTGTGATAAGTATCCTATTTCCAAAACAACATCATCGTGATGAAGTTAGTCAAATGGAATTAAGAATAATATATTAGATTATGATAGGACACGACAACTATTTTGGATATCTGATAAAACAAAACATGATTGAACTATCAATAAAAGATATGATATCTTATTTCTCATGTGATGATTATTTACAAAGTTAGGGGTGTTAAATTGTCTGAATGAATGAGTTTGTTGTATATCTTTTCTGGACTTTCTTGATTTTTAAAATAAAGTTTCATGAAATTATTTAATTTCATAAATAAAGCTTTCATGAAATCTGATATATCAATTTACTTGGTATCAAATTTATTTCATATCCTTTACTCATGGATTTCATTGACAAATGCATCTCTCATAGATTTCATTCATGGAATTTTGATCCTTCATTTGATGTTTCTTTCCCATGAATTCTTCCTTGCTCTTCTCATGAAAGAATAATTTTTATGGACATTTAGTAAGTGATAATCACTTGCAAGAATAAGGATTTGATTTTGTATGGACATCTTGATCCTTTCTCTTTGTTAAAATAGAAGCTTGATTTGATGAAATTCATTTATTGTTTTGGATTTGACTGAGTTCAAATCCTTTTATGAATTTGGTTCTTAATGAATTCCTCCCTTACTCTTTTTTCTCTTCTTCTTATTCTTCTTATTTTTTATGACAAAGGAAGAAAGAAACTTGCACATCTCAATAAGAACCAAAAAGCTTTTTCACATCCAAAGTAAAAATGTTAGCTTATCCATTTTAAAAACCAAAAGTAGTTATCATGCAAAGTTTTTGCTTACCCTTTTTTTTGGCTTGGATAAAAAGGAGAATAATTCAACAATGCAAGTGTGGTAAAAATTTAAGCAAGTTTCATACTAATTTATCCAAACCATAAAGGAAGGTAAGCAAAAACTTTGCATGATAACCTTTTTAGATAAGCTAATATTTTTACTCATGAGCTTTTTGGTTCTTCTTTAGATGTGTAAGTTTCTTTCTTCCTTTTCATAAGAATTAGAAGAAGATGAATAAGGGAAAGAAAGAATCCATCAAGAGCCAGATTCATGAAAGGATTTGAACTAAGTCAAATTCAAAATGATGAGTTTCATTAAATCACTCTTCAATTTTTAACAAAGAGAAGGAATTCATGAAAAGGATTCACATATCAAATGAAGGATTAAAAATCATTGAATAAAACATCATAAATCAAATCCGTTGCTCATTAAAAATTCACAAGAGTGAAATCTGTGAGAGATGCTTTTGTTAATGAATTCCATGAGTGAAGGGACTAAGTGTATCAAAAATCATTAAGTTTATATAAAATAAATTTGATACCAAGTAGATTGATATTTCGGATTCCATGAAAGCCTCATAAAAAAAAGAGAAAATCCGAAAAAGATATACATCAAAATCATGCATTAAGACAATTTAACATCCCTAACTCTCTTATAATAAAATCAAATTGTTCTTCACTTAAAGGTTTTGTAAAAATATTGGCTAATTGATGTTTTGTATCAATAAACACTAAAGATATGTCATAGTTATTAAAATGATCTGTTATGAAATGATAACTAATGTCAATATGTTTAGTTCTAGAGTGTTGAATAGAATTTTTTATTAAACATATTGCACTTGTGTTATCACATTTTACATGAATATTCCTAAGATAAATTCTATAATCTTCCATTGTATTTTTTATCCATACAACTTGTGCATAACATGCACTAACCGCTATGTATTCGGCCTCGGTCATAGATAATGTAACTGAGTTTTATTTCTTGGAAGACTAAGAGACAAGTGCATGACCTAAGAAATTGACATGTTCCGGATGTGCTTTTTCTATCTATTCTACATCCAATAAAATCCACATCAGCATAAATAATTAATTCAAAGTTTTTAGATTTTATATACCATAATTCTAGATTAGTGGTTCTTTTAAGATATCTAAGAATTTTTTTAACTGCTTTAATATGAGATAGCTTAGGATTATATTAAAACATAGCACAAAATCCTATGCTAAACATGATGTCCGGTCTAGTTATGGTGAGGTATAGTAAACTACCTATCATACCCCTATAAGCTTTTTAATCAAAGCTTTCTCGACTTTTGTCAATATCTAACTTAGTGGAGATACTCATAGGAGTATTAATAGCCTTTGAACTATCCATATTAAATTATTTTAGTAAGTCTAATGCATATTTTATTTGAGTGAGAAAAATATTATCACTAAGTTGTTTGATTTGTAAGTCTAAATAGAAAGTTAGTTCACCCATTAAACTCATTTCAAACTCTTGGCTCATACTCTTGGCAAATGATTCACATAAGGATTCATTTGTAGAACCAAAAATAATATTATCAATATAAATTTGAACAACAAGAAAATTATTTTTAAAATTTTTAATAAACAATATAGTATCGACCTTGCCTTTGGAGAAATTATTTTGGATAAGAAAGGAGCTAAGTCTCTCATACCAACCCCTTGAGGTTTGTTTTAATCCATAGAGAGCTTTAGTCAATTTAAACACATGATTCAGAAAATTATCATTCTCAAATCCAGGAGGTTGTTTAACATAAACTTCTTCGAAAATAAAGCCATTAAGAAAAGCACTTTTAACATCCATTTAAAATAATTTAAAATTATTACTACTAGCATAGGCAAGGAGCATCCTTATAGCTTCTAATTATACCACAAGAGCGAAGGTTTCTTCATAATCGATACATTCTTCTTGGTTAAAACCTTTGGCCACTAATCTAGTCTTGTTTCTAACCACAATACTAAATTCATCTTGCTTGTTTCTAAAGACCCATTTAGTACCAATAATTAAATGGTCATTTAGCCTCAGAAAAAGCTTCCACATCTTGTTTCTCTCAAATTGGTTCAACTCTTCTTGCATTATGATAACCCATGAATTATCTTTCAAGGCTTCATCAATGCATTTTGGTTTAATTTAAGAAAGAAAAGTGGCATTAGCACAAAAATTCTTAAGAGAAGAACGAGTTTGAACCCTTTTTGATGTGTCTCCTATGATTAGCTCCTTAGGATGAGCATCTACATACTTCCATTCATTAGGTAAGGATGTTTCGGAAGAAGATGTATCCAAGTTACTAGTTGGAGGAGAGGGTTCATTTAAATTCAAATCATCAAAATTAAGATCATCATCAAACTCATTTTTCTTAAATTTAGAGACTTCATTAAAGACAACAAGAATAGACCCTTCTATGACCAAGGTTCTTTTATTAAAGATACGAAATGCTTTTGAAATAAAAGAATAACCACTTCATCAAATTTTCAATCAAACTTTCCAAAGGCATCTTTTTCATTCAAGATAAAACATTTATAATTGAAAACTTTAAAGTACGAAACATTAGGTTTTTTTGTCATTCTACAATTCATAAGGAGTTTTGAAAAGTAATGGTCTGACTAGAATCCTATTCATGACATAGCATGTCGTATTAATGGCTTCAGCCCAAAAATATTTGGGTAGGCTATATTCGTTTAACATGGTTCTTGATATTTCTTATAAATTTCTATATTTTCTTTCTACTACTATATTTTATTGAGGATTTCTCGGAGTAGAGAAATTATGGTTGTATCCATTAGATTCACAAAAATTTTAGAAATCATAGTTTTGAAATTCGCCACCGTGATCACTCTGAATTGATGAAATCATAAAGCCTTTTTCATTTGAAACAAGTTTACAAAACTTAGAAAAATACCTAAAGCAATCACTTTTATATGCCAAGAAGTATATATAAGTGTATCTACTATAATCGTCCACAATGACAAAGACGCATTTGCTATCTCCTAGGCTTGATGTATCAATTAGTCCAAACATATCCATATGGATCAATTGCAATGGTCTAGAGGTGCTCATTTGATTCTTTGGTTTGAAACTACCTTTTATTTGTTTTTCTAGTTGACATTCATCACACACATTATCTTTAACAAACTTAATGTCAGGAATTCCTCTTACAAGTTTTTTGGATGAGATTTGAGAGATTAGTTTCATGCTAGCATGACCTAATCTCCTATGCCAAAGCCAAGCATCGTCATTCAAAACCAAAAAACACATTTCATTACAAAGATCATCAATGTCAATAGTATACACATTATTTTGTTTTAGGGCAATCATAGAGGTGTTTTTGTGTGGTTGTTCAATAATGCAAGCATTGGATTCAAATCTAATGATATATCATTTATCACATAATTGACTAATGCTCAAAAGATTATGCTTTAAGTCATCAACCAATAACACATCTTTAATTAAAAAGTTGAATTTGTTACCTATGGTTCCTTTGCCAATGATTTTACTCTTATTGTCGTCTCCGAATGTGATATACCCTTCGTCTAGGCTAGTGAGTTTAGAGAATTTAGATGGATCTCCGATCATGTGCCTTGAGCATCCACTATCAATATATCATCTCTTACTCCTAGCTTATGATGGTAAATATTTCTCATCTTCGATAGCCATTAGTGCGTAGTTAGTGATCTCCTTATTGCTTCGTTCTTCGCCTTCGGAATCGCTCGAGTCATTCCACGTTGCTTTGAGCACCTTCTTCTTCTTTGGTTGCTTCTTCTTTACTTGGGGACATTCGCTTTTGAAATGTCTTGGCTTCTTGCATTCGTAGCATATAACTTGTTCTTTCTTGGGTTCAATTTTATTTTTAGTGATATTTTTAAATTTATTCCTTTTTATGAATTTTTTGAACCTTCTTGTCAAGAGTGCCAAGTCATCATCATAATCCTCATCACTTGAACATTCTTTCAAGTGGTCTTCATGAGTTCTTAGTGTCATATCATTTCTGTTCTTTGGAAGATTGTTCTCAAGCTCTTCATGAGTGTTGCAAGTCATCTCATAGGTCATTAGTGACCCAATAAGTTCTTCGAGAGGGAAGTTATTCAAATCCTTGGTCTCTTGAATGACCGTTACTTTAGGGTCTCAACTCTTTGAAAGGGATCTCAAGATTTTATTAATAAGTTCAAAGTTTGAAAAACATTTGCCAAGAGCTTTTAAACTATTGACGACATCCGTAAAATTGGGTGTACATGTCAATAATAGTTTCGCTTGGCTTCATCCAAAATAATTCATAAGTATGAACTAAAAGATTTATCTTCGACTCATTTACTCTACTAGTGCCTTTGTGAGTGATTTCGAGTATGTGCTAAATATCAAAAGTCGTTTCATAAATAGACACTCGATTGAACTTGTTTTTATCTAAAGCGCAAAACAAAGCATTCATAGCCTTGGCATTTAAAGCGAAAGTCTTCTTCTCCAACTCATTTCAATCATTCATTGGAAGAGAAGACTTTTGAAAGCTGTTTTCCACAATGTTCCATTACTCAAAATTCATAGAAATTAGAAAAATCCTAATTCTAGTCTTCCAATAGGTGTAATCCGTCCCATTGAACTTAGATGGATATGTAATTGAGTGACCCTCTTGGTTACCGGCAAATACCATCTCTGTTAGGTCTTAAACCAAATTGAGTGTGACCTTGCTCTGATACCAATTGTTAGGATCAAGAGTAGCACTGAGAGGGGGGGTGAATTAGTGTAGCGAAAAAAATCTCGGGTTTGTAAAATATTCGTTCGTTGAAAACCAATCCCGAAAAGTGCTTGACTTTAGAGTAAATGAACTAGCAATTAACTTAGAAAGTAATGACAGTAATGAAAACCAGAATGGAAATGAGCACACTAGAATTTATATTGGTTTGGTTGTTGTGACCTACATCCACTAATGGTCTTCCTTCAATAGGTAAAGGCCAACCATCTCTTTATAGTGCTTTCTCCTTTTCACGGGTTTAGGAGATAACCCTTACAAGCCTCATACCTCTCTTGAATGATCATAAGACTTAGAACATGAAGAAGAGGACTCTTAGCATTTTTACAACACTTTCACACCCCAAGACTTTAATATTTTGTTCATACTTTCATGCCCTTTCATGTAGAAAAGGGTGGGGTATTTATAGGCTCTAATGACTTTAGAATTAGAGCCAAAAAGTGTCACATCCTTGGATTTCGGAGTACTGACGGTACCATTATTGGATGGTAATATCGCTTGTAGATTGATACTGGGCAGTAGCACCACTCAGTCTGGGCGGTACCACCACTTGATAGAGCTCAGAGACTGAGCTCTAGTGGTACCATCGCCTAATAGCATTAACTATCAGTGGTACCACCGCCTAGAGCACCTAGGAGATTGAGTCCCAAGCGATGCCATCGCTGGCCGTGACTTCAGGTGCTAAATAGGTTGCTCAACTAGCCCAATTCAGCCTTGTTAAGGGCCCAATTGGCTCCTAACTGAGTTAATGGGATTACCTCCCAATCCTAACTCAACTTAATGTCTAACTATGATAATTTAAGACATTAACTAAGCAATCTTGGTCCAGTATGTCAATTATTTTTCCAGCACGCTTCTAACGATCTCTCGGTAATGTTCCAACGGACTCCCGGCAACCTCCTGGACTTTACGACGATCTTCTTGGTAAGTTCCGACGAGCCTCTTTGGCAAGCTCCTGAACTTCTCGGTCAATTTTGGCAGAACTTCCGACGAATGTCCGGACTTCCGGCGAACTCTCGAACTCCCAACAAAATCTCGATCTTGACTCTAGCATAACACTTGCTTTATGTCTTACCACTATCGTAGTTAATCCTGCACACTTTTCTCAATATACAGATTAGATCAAATAATTTACCAATTGATTTCATCATCAAAATCTAAGATTCAATAGCTCTTGGACTTTATGATGATCTTCTTAGCAAGTTTCGATGAGCATCTTTGGCAAGCTCCTGGACTTCTCGGCTAATTCTGACAACTCTTCAGACGAACCTCCAGACTCTCGACGAACTCTCGAACTCCTAACAAATTCTCGATTTTGACTCTAGCACTTCGTTTTGCTTTATGCCTTGATCACTATCATAGTTAATGCTGCACACTTTTCTTAACATATAGATTGGATCAAATAATTTACAAATTGATTTCATCATCAAAATTTGATATTCAACAATCACCTCTTTTTTATGATAACAATCAATTAATGACGGAGTTAACCTTAACTCCCCCTATCTATATGCCATACTTGAGAAAAGATACTCTTGAATTTAAGGCCTTTGAATTCAAGCATCAAAATGATAAGTTATATGCATACTAATCATGATTTACCATCTCAAAATATGATACCACATATTTATCACAATAAAAATGATGTTAAGGCATGACATCTATTTTCAAGTCCAATATCGAATAATGATAGACAATCATCATTTTCAAGTATGATACAAATTTTAAATATAAGATTTAGCAAGATTCAAATTTTAAGTTTTATAAAAGATGACAATTCATTAATCTGAGGCATGATATCACTTGTAAGTAGGAAATTAAGCATAATAAATTCGATATCTCATCATAGACATTTATTATTTTTATATAAAATCAAGCATGATTTTAAGAATGAAATATTTTTAAGTATCCATGCCACATTACGATGTGTTTCAAGCATTCATGATACGATACATTTTACACATTATTTCAAACATTCATAATGCCAAATTGTTATCAATTTACTACATTTCTCCCCCTTTGTCATCAACAAAAAGGAGAACCATTCAATAATGCAAGTGTTTAAAAATAAATTATTCAAGTAAGTTCTACATCAATTTATCCAAGCCGAAAAAAGAAGTTAAGCAAAAACTTTGCATTAAAAATGAGAAGCTAGCATTTTTGCTTAAGAGCTTTTTGGTTCTTCTTAAGATATGCAAGTTTCTTTCTTCCTTTGTCATAAAAACATAAAAAGAAGAGGAAGGGAGGAATTCATTCTCTATAGAAAAATCAAGAACCAAATTTATGAAAGGATATGAACCAAGTCCGAAAAAGATATACAACAAACTCATGCATTCAAAATAAAATCAAATTATTCTTCATTTAAAGGTTTTATAAAGATATTAGCTAATTGATGTTTCATATCAATAAACTCTAAAGTTATATCATGGTATATTAATATGACTCCTTTCCTTAGTTGATGGAGGGCAGAATAGTGGGAGAAGAGTTTTGTGAAGAGCTTAAAAAGAAATAAGGTGAAAGAATCAAGATTTGTATTGAAGAATATCTTCAAGAAATAAGAAAATTATTTTATGTAGGGTACATCTCATGCAACATATCTTCTCAATAAATCTAAAGTTATCATTGTTGAATCTCAAATTTTAATGATGAAACTAATTAATAGTGTTTATCTAATCTATGTTTTGAGTGAATAGGAAGCTTCGATCAGGGAGAGGCAATTAAAGTAGGAAGAATCATGTTTGACTGGAGTGGAATATGTCAGAAGATTGGACGTCGAGCCAGAGGATCGGTCGACGTATCGACATAAGGCTTTGGGCCATGGGTTCAAGCATCAGGCCAAGAAGAGTGAAAATTGTACTAAGAAAATTGGAGTTGCAGAGGTCAACTAGCCGATTGGGAATTGGCCACAAGAGAGGATGATACACCGACGAATTGGACGAAGCGTTGATGAACCAATGATATGCTGGACAATATTTGATTTAAGCTTTGTAATAATTGTCTAGATTGAAGTAGGTTTTAGGTATAATTGGGTTGAAATTGGACTAACTCAATTAGGGGCCAATTGAGCCCAAGTTTAGGTTGTATTGGGCCCAGTGAAAGGCCCAAACAATGACCCAACATATGGAACCATTGATGGCACAGTCTCCGAGATTATGTCAGGAGGTGGTACCACTCAAACTCAGGCTCCGAGACTGTCAGGTGGTGGTACCACCCAGTGTCAATGCTGTAGGCGATGGTACTGATAGTACCCTAAAAACCAAGGATGAGACACTTTTAGGCTCTAAGTTTGAATCCACTTGAGGCTTATAAATACCCCTCTCATCCCTGGTTAATATACATAAGATTTGAGAGTAAAAAATGAAGAAAAGCTATTGTAATCTTGTGAGAACTCCTCTCAAACTCTAAAGTATTAGTGAAGTTTAAGAGAGGAGATTATAGGGGTGTAAAAGTTCTCTCCTAAACTTATCAAAAGGAGAATAGAGTTGTAAAGAGGTTATTGGTCTTTGCCTATTGAAGGAGGACCATTAGTGGACACCAGTGACCTCAATGGAGGAGGAATCATAAGTGGATGTAGGTCACAATGACCAAACTACTATAAATTCCGGTGTGTTCATTCCTTACTGCTGAATCTCTTTACTGCATTCAACTTTACTTTATTATAAACCATCTAATCCTCTCTTCTCTACTCAATCAAGAAAAATAAAATGGTTTTCGTCAGAATTAAATTTTTATCGTATGAAGATTTTCAAACCGACGTAATTTTTCCGCTGCACTAATTCACCCCCCTTCTTAGTGCCGACTCAATCCTAACAGTTATTATCAAAGCTACGTTATTTCTCGTTTAGTTTAACACCCAAGAGAAATGACTCTTTTTGGCATTCAAGAGGGCTTTTCTATTGTTAGTCCTCCCATGTTCAGTGGGACAAACTACATTTATTGGAAAACTCGGATAAGAGTTTTCTTGCTTTACTTGAACTTTGATTTATGGAATATTATTGAACTTGGTTTTCAAGCCTCCTATAAACCTATGAATGAATGGAGTGACTTTGATAAAAAATTATTTTTTTTAAATACGAAAGGTATGAATGCTTTATTTTACGTTTTGGATAAAAATGAGTTTAATCATATTTCGACTTGTGAAATGATTTTTGATATTTGGCACACTCTTGAAATCACACACAAAAGTACTAGTAGAGTTAAAGACTCTAAAATAAATATTTTGATATATGATTTATGCTAGTCATATGTGTCATGCAAGCTAATCACGTGAGTGATGATACATATGACTTGACACACAGTCTTTTTGCTTATTATATTTTGGTATTTTATCACTTTATATTTACTATTACATATATATATATATATATATATATATATATATATATATATATATATATATTTTTTTTTTTTTTTTTTTTTTTTTTTTTTTTTGTGATGTCCTTGGATCTATGTAATTGGAATCGAATCGTTATAAGATCATGATAATGAGACTGACCCGCCTTCAAACATAGATCCTAAATAATCCCGGTCATAGGTTACTCGAGAGGGACATCGAGATAACTCGATAGATTGGTGTATTGTATGCCCGTCCATATGATGGATGTAACTTATCTCACAGCTACTCATATAGGGACACTGGGGATATAGTACAGGTGCTCATTGGAGAATTAGTTCATTGATTGATCCGCTTATGGAATGTTGGATGGTTGATGATGCCTTATTGTCAGACAATAATTCCGTGGTCCTAGTGGTATATTTGGTCCTTAGACTTGAGATACCAAGGATGTTCTATATGAGTGCTTCACTCTTTGATACTAGACTTATAGGTTTGGATGTCCTAAATCTAGCACAGCCAATCTTCGGGAGTTGTAGTCAACCTTACGAGGCTATTGAGTGTCAATAGAGGATCATTCACTCTCGGTGTCATGAGAGGAATGTCTCATATGTTCTTGCTCAGACAAATCCCTAGCTAGGGTCATTCGGATTGAGAGAGAAAGAGTTCTTCGGGAGAATCCGATTAGAGCAAGTCTCGAATAGAAACCATATGGATTTGATAGCACCATGCTCAGTATATAGTCTCTGGGATATTAGATGGATGAGGGACTATAGATACATGGTAATGAGGACAGATAGGTCCAATGGATTGGATTCCTATGTATCGTCTAGGGACTGCAATGTAGTGGCCTGGTACGTCCACAATCGATGAGTCGAGTGAATTATTATGGAGATAATAATTCATTGAATCATAAGGAGTTCTGACAGGTATGACTCACAGCTAGCTCGATATTGGGCCTAGAGGGTCACACACATATGGTAGGCGTTACAATGGGTAGAGGTTCGGATATGAGATATCCGTTGGAGCTTCTATCTTATTGGATATCCAATAAGCCTCTAAATTATTGGATCTCATGGATGAGATCCAATAAGACCCCATGAGAGATTATTGGATAGAGATCCATTAATCCAAGAGGCTTAGGTAATTGAATGAAGATCCAATATCCAATAGGGGAGGATCCATTAGGGTTAAGTTGACAGGGGACCTCTATAAATAGGAGGGATTTAGTAGTTGATAGGCTAGAACCTTTGCTTGCCTCTTCTATTCTCCTCCCTCTCTCCATCTCAGAGTAGGCCTAGAGTTTTGAGGAGCATCTTCACACACCTATTGTGTGGATCACCGCTAGAGAGGAGGGCGCTTGATCTCCTTCACTCTTTCGTAAAGATCTGTAGGGATTCAGGGATATACGATCTCTGTAGGCAATACAATCTATTCTATACACAGTTTTAAGTTCCGCAGATTTTTGTGCACCAATCTTTGCACGACGATGAACATATCTTTGGGAATTGGGGATTTTATTTTCTGTTCTTCTGCTACACATGCACCCCCAAGATTTTCCAACAGTGGTATCAAACCCGGTTTGTTCACGCGATAGATTGGTTTTGAACTTCATGTGTTGTGTTTTGGAGAAACTTTTGATGTCAAAATCGTTGATGCAAAAGCGAGAAAGGGCAACAACTATTGACCGATAGTGGATGTCGGTGGCCTCGACGGAAGAGAAATCGACGGAGTGGATGTAGGTCACGATGATTGAACCATTATAAAATCTGGTTTGCATTTACTTCTTGCAATTTACATTAATTGCAAACTGCCTTCAATATGCTTTTACTTCGCTTTCAAAGTTAAGCATTTCCGAGTTCAGTTTTTATCGTATGAAAAGATTTTTTGAACTAACGTATTTTACCGCTGCACTAATTCACCCCCCCTCTCTTAGTGTCGACTTATTCCTAACATGATCTATTAGGGTTATGTTGATAGAGGATCTCTATAAATAGGAGGGAACCAATGGTTTATAGGCCAGAGCCTTTTTGGGTTGCCTCTCCTATTCTCCTACCCTTCTCCTCCTTAGATAGCAGGTTTGGAGTTTTGAGGAGCATCGTCGTAGCCTTGTTGTGTGGATTACCGCTAAAGAGGAGGACACTTGACCTCTTTCACTCTCTCCTAGAGATCTGTAGGGATTCAGGGATATACGATCTCCCTAGGTAACACAATCTTTCATATACACTATTTTAAGTTTCATAATTTTTGCGCACCAATCTTCGCACAACGACGAACATATTTTTAGGAAATTGAAGATTTGGTTTTTTAATGTTCTACTGTTGTACATGTGATGTCGCTCGTAGTTTTCCCAACATATCGGTTGTGCTAGATTTGGTGTAGGGAAATCTAGGGGTGACATCACATGCACAGCGAAAGAACAAAAAATAAAAATCCTCAAATTTCTCATAAATTATGTTCGTTGGTGTGCGAAGATTGGTGCATAAAATCCACAAAAACGAAAACTATGTATATGAAAGATTGTGTTTTACCTAGGAAGATCATATGTACCTGAATCCTTACAGATCTGTAAGAGAGGATGAAGGGGTCAAGCATTCTCCTCTCTAGCGGTGATCCACACAACAGGGTTACAATGACGCTCCTCAAATCTCTAGGCCTGCTATCTGAGGAGGAGAAGGGGAGAGGAGAATAGGATATAATAACCAAGAGAAGCTCTAGCCTATGAGCCTTTGGTTCCCTCCTATTTATAGAGGCCCCCTATCAACTTAACTCTAATGGATTTTACCCTATTGGGTACTGGTTCTTCATCCAACTACCAAAGCCTCTTAGATTAGTGGATCTCTATCCATTAATCTCTCATTGACTCTTATTGGATCTCATCCATAGGATTTAATAATTTAGGAACTTATTGGATGTCTAATAAGATAGGGGCTCCGATGAATATCTCATATCCAAACCTCTACTCATCGTAATGCCTACCATATGTGTGTAACCCTCTAGGCCCAATACCGAGTTGGTCATGAGTCATACTTATCAGAACTCCTTCTGGCTTAGTGAATTATTATCTCCATAATAATTCACTTAACTCATTGTTTGCAGACGTATCAGGCCACTACGCCGTAGTCCCCAAATGACACAAGGGAATCCAATCCAAATAATCTATAGTCCCTCATCCATCTAATATCCCAAAAATCATATACCGGGTATAGTGTTGTCAAACCCATACGATTTCTACTTGAGTCTCGCTCTAATTAGATTCTCCCGAAGAACTATTTCTCTCTCAATCCGAATGACCCTGGCCAAGGATTTGTTTAAGCAAGAATACATGGGATATTTCTCTTATGACACGAGAGTGGATGATCCTCTATCAACACTCAATAGTACTTGTAAGGTTGGCTACCACTCTTGATGGCTAGTTATGCTAGATCTAGAACTTCCAAACCTATAAGTTTGGTATCAAAGATTGGAGTACTCATATAAGACATCCTTGAAGTCTAAGAACCAGGTATACCATTGAGACAATGGAATTGCTGTCTAACAATCAAGTATCATTAACCATCTAGCACTTTGTGAGCGGATCAATCAGTAAACTCATTCTCTAATGAGCACATACACTATATCCCTAATGTCCTCACATGAGCAGCTATGAGACCAGCTGCTTCCATCATATATATGGGTATATAATATACCAATCTATCCTGTTATCTTGATGTCCCTCTCAAGTAACCTATGACCGGGATTATTTAGGATCTATGTTTAAAGGCAAATCAGTCTCATTATCGTGATCTCATCACAATCCATTTCCCATTGTATAGATCCATGGATATCAAAATATGCAATAGGCAATATAAAGTGATAATAATAATAAGCAAAAAGATTGTGTGACAAGTTACACGTGCCATCACCTCATGTGATTAGCTTGCAGGGCACCTATGACTAGCATTTGGAACTTCCAGACTATAATCCAGTATCAAAGAGTGGAGTATTCATACAAAACATCCTTAGTGTCTCAAGTCTAAGGACCAAATACACCACTAGAACAATAGAATCGCTGTCTGACAATGAGGTATTATCAATCATTCAATATTTCATGAGTGGATCGATTAGTGACCTCATTCTCCAATGAGCACCTGCATTGTATCCCTAGTATCCCTATATGAGCAACTATGAGACTAGTTACCTTTATCATATGGATGGGTATACAACACACCAGTTTATTTGGTTATCTCGATGTCCCTCTCAAGTAATATATAATTGAGATTATTTATGGTCTATGTTTAAAGGTGAATTAGTCTCATTATCATGAACTCATCATGATTTGATTCTCATTGCATAGATCCAAGGACATCACAATATATGTAATAGGAAATATAAAGTGAGAAAAATGTTAAGACCAAGTCGACACTGAGAGGGGGGTGAATTAGTGCTTTTGACAAAAACATCGATTTTGAAAATTCTCGTTCAATAAAAGCTCGTATAGGAAATGTGCTTGACATGAAAGTGTGTTCGTAAGCATAGTGAAAGTAATAAGCAAGTAAATCAGTTTGTAATATAAATAAAAAATATGAAAGAAATGCAAACCTACTTTTATAGTGGTTCGGTCATCGTGATCTACATCCACTCTCGATTCCTCTTTACTCGAGGTCATCAGCTTCTACTACCGATCTTCTTTCAATGGGTGAAGATCAACTACCCTTACAACTCTTTCTCCTTTTCACAGGTTTAGGAGATAACCTTTACACCCCTCAAGGTAACCCTCACACACCTCCCTTAGAATAACCTCTAAGCTCAAGGAGGGAACTCAATCTTTTCAACACTTTTATAACTTAGAATTATTTTTCCTTTTTGTTTAATTCTTGTATGTCCATGTAGGAATAATTAGGGTATTTATAGACCTCAAATGGCTTAAAAATAGAGCAAAAAAAGATCTCATCTCAGGTTTCCCGAGTCTTAGCAATACCACCGCCTATGTTGGGCGATATTATCGCCTGCAGCACTGCCAGTGGACGGTATCACCGCTAACACTGGGAGATACCACCACCCAATCTAGTGGTACTACCTCCTGACATAGTCTCAGAGACTGTCTTGGAGACTAAGCCTCCAGCGGTGCCATTGCCTGACCCAACTTTTGGGTCATTGAATGGGCCTTTCTCGTGACCCAAAACAACCCCAATATAGGCCCAATTGGCCCCTAATTGAGTTGACCTAATTATATTCTAAACCAACCTAATTAGAACTAAAAGTATTTTGATCTAAACAATTATTATAAAGCATTAATCACATGTTATCCAACATGTCATTGGTTCATTCGGCGCTTCGTCTGACCCTTCGATGCATCGTCCTCTCCTTCGGTGTCTTGCTCAATCGGTATGTTGCCTTCTTGTAACATCCAATCTCCTTGGCGCAATGTCCGATCTTTTTGGCATGATTCCCAAACTCATGGCATGAAGCATTTTACCGACACATCTGTTAGGAACGAGGTCGGCACTAAGAGAGGGGGGGGGGGGGGGGGGGGTGTAAATTAGTGCAGCGCTAAAATCACGTCTTCAAAGCTTTTCATTTTGATTAAATCTATTTTCGACAAAAATCATTTTGTAAATATCTTAACTTGTAGCACGTTCGTAAATGTATTGAAAGCAGTAAGCTATTAAAGAGGTTTGCAGTAAAGATAAATTGCTCAAAGTAAAATGCAAACCAGATTTTAGAGTGGTTCGGTCGTTGTGACCTATATCCACTTCGCCGATTCCTCTTCCGTCGAGGCCACCAGTATCCACTATCGATCTTCCTTTAATAGGCGAAGATCAACCTCCTTTTAACACCCCTCTTCTCCTTTTACCGGGTTTAGGAGACAACCCTTACAAGCACTCACACTCCTCTTAAATATAATTCTAAGGTTAGATCTAGAGGAGGGATTTCTCAAGTGATTATAATAGTGTTTCTTCACTTTTAAACTCTTTGTGCTTGTGTATATTAACCAGGGAAGAGAGAGGTATTTATAGGCTTCAAGTTGATTTAAACTTGGAGCCTAAAAACATCTCATCTCGGGTTTCCCAAGCACGGGCGGTACCACCACCTACGTTGGGCAGTACCATTGCTAGTGTCAATCTGACATTGGGCAGTTTCACTGCCCAATCTAATGATACCACTGCTTGACATAGTCTCGGAGACTGTGCCACAACGATATCACCTCTTGGGGCACTGTTTGAGCCTTTTCATTGGACCCAACACAGTTCTTACATGGGCCCAATTGGCCCTTAATTGGGTTGGCCCAAATCCAAACCCAATTACGTACTAACTATGAAATCTAAGACATTTGCTAAGTTAAGCAAGTCTCTATGTCTTGGTTTCTTTCGGCGATCTTCTAACGAACTTCCGATGATCTCTCGGTAATGTTCCGACGGACTCCCGGCAAGCTCCTGAACTTCACGACGATCTTCTTGGTGAGTTCCGATGAGCTTCTCTGGCAACCTCCGAGACTTCTTGGCTTGTTTTGACAAAACTTCTGACGAACGTTTGGACTTCCGACGAACTCTCGAACTCCCAACGAAATCGTGTCCTTAACTCCGGGACTTCATTTTGCTTTATGCCTTGCTATCGTAGTTAATCCTACATATGTAAAACATACTTCGATTTAGACAATTAATACTAAGCATTGAATCATTTTGTTTAGCATGTCATTGGTCCCTTGACGCTTCGTCCTATTCTTCTGCACATCGTCCTCTCTTATGGCCTATTGCCCAATTGGCCAGTTGACTTTGCAACTCCGATATCCTTAGTGCAATATCCGCTCTTATTGGCCCAATGCCTGAATCCATGGCCCGAAGCCTTTTGTTGATACATCGATCGATCCACCGGCTCGACGTCCAATCTTCTAACATGTTTTCCCCTGGCACAACATGATTCTTCCTGCTTTAATTGTCTCATCCTGATCGAAGCATCCTGCATCATTCAAAACGTAGATTAAATCATAAATACTTATCAGTTAGTTTCATCATTAAAATATGAGATTCAACAACATCGACCAATCTTCTAGCTCGACGTCCAATCTTTTGGTCTATTCCACTCCAACTCAACATTGATTCTTCCATTTTTAATTGTCTCTTTATGATCGAAGCTAGTTCTGCGTCACTCAAATTACAGATTAGATCATAAACTCTATCAATTTGTTTCATCATCAAAATACGAGATTCAACCAAAAAATACCAAATATATAATAAACAAAAAAAGTGTATATCATGTCACATATGTCATCACTCACGTGATTAGCTTATAGGGCACTTATGACTACTGGTAAATTAGGGTGCGCTTATGACGTGACATCGTCGGAGAGCTGATGACTCGAGTCCTGCTTAAGTGTTTGCTTCCGTGGTGGATGAGTCGGAACGAGACAAGATTATCCCTATCAATTCTCTAATTATCATTTATTTTTATTAATTTATTCTGTCTTTCAGGAAAGAAAAAAAAACTCATCCGTATGCCTTTTTTTATCTATAGAGTTTCCCTTTTTTTTTTATTTCACAACTTTTCTGAATAGTATCAAAAATGACCATCAAGATTTAAATAATACTTCTCTTAATGTAAAAATAAAGAAAAAGGTAAACAATAAATTTATATTTCTTTATTGAAGGAAATTAAAAATTCACCATGTTTAGAATTAAATATCCATATCTCTTTACTTTACATGACGAAATCGTGTTAGTTCATACAAGAGGTCCAATATTATTCTTCTAAAATTTTGTACGGAAACCATTTCTTCTCTAATTATCATATATTTTGTTTTGTAATTTTATATTGCCTATCGAGGATTACCTAATAGGATAAATTTTCTTGAAAAGCTCCTCTATTTTACTATTTTCTACATAGCGTCCCTTCTTAAGAATTTCTCGCAGAACACTTCATTTCTCTCAATAATATCAAAGGACCCAAAAAATATATCTCTCAGTAGAAAAAAAAATTGAGGAAAAGGATAAAGAGATTTTTATGTAAATAAAAAAAATGGCTGTTCGATGAAAATTTTCAAATGGCATCTACTCACATATAGTTATTGAAAAAAATTAAAATTCAATAGAATTAGAATTAATTATCCGGATATCTTTGCTTTACATGACCGAATAGTTTTAGTTTATAAAAAGCACAATATCGTAATTCTAAAATTTGTTATGCAAGTAATTTATTTTTTAATATATATATTTTTATAAATTTTTTCTATCTTTCAAGGATTACCTAATAGGATGAAAATTCCAGAAAAGCTCCTCTCTTTTTTGAATTTCTCGAAAAGCACCTCATGTTTTAAATAATATCAAAAGTGCCCCTCTAGCTATGAACCAAACTTATCTGGACGAGGAAAACTAAACGAAAAGAAAGCTTGGTGGCAAATTTGTGAAAAAGAGGACGGTGGAGGGGGGGATTCCAATTACGTTGGCTCCTATATATATGGCTGGAGAGAGCGAGGGCGGGAAGGAGTGAAGGGATCCGTTGTGCATTTCGCTCGTCGTACTCTCTTCTTCACGCGTGATCGGCCGGAGAAACCCTAGGGATGTTCTGGCCGTGGGATTTCTTGCCATCGAGCGCGATCAAGCGCGCGTTCAGGTCCCTCTTGCAGAAGAACCTGGGGGACGTAATTTTGGGCGACATCGACCTCGACCAGCTCGATGTTCGGCTCGCCACCGGCACCATCTGCCTTTCCGATCTCGCCCTCGATGTCGATTTCCTCAACCAGAAGGTACCCCCTTCCCTCTCGTTATCGTTCTTCTGTTCTTCTTTCCTTTTGTCGTTGTTAATGCTCTGTTGATCCATTGGTGATTTCTGGAGCTATTTTCTGGCATTCAGTAAAAATACTTCTAAAAGAGGATGAAAGGTTGAGAATGCAATTTTGGCTTGTAGGCTTTTCTTGAGGGTTGTTGTTTACTCGTAAGGCTTCTTACTTAGATTATTTAATTGTAAGAACTTTGTTAGCTTCTAGTCAAGATTTAGGCAAGATGATAGCGGCAGCAGGAAGCTTTTCCAGTTTGGCCGGTTAGTGAAGAAGTTGATGTAGTTGTAGGTTGGATGACTTGATTTTATGTGTGTCTTTGTGAGAGTTTATTATCCACGTGCAAGTATATAATGACCTAGCTTTCTTAACAGAAATAGTGATCTAAATTTAGAAGATAATGTTTACTTATTCCCCGAAGAAGATGTAGTCATATTTGTATTTTTCTTTTTAAAGTCGATGTATTGACTAAATAAACAATGTTGAGATGCTAGGTCTAAGTTCTTTTAAGATAATAGTTTCATCTCATATCACTAGTAGACATTTTTCTCTAACCAATGCCATCGTCTTTTTGTGTTCCAGATTGTCGGTGCACCAGTTATGGTAAAAGAGGGATCAATAAAATCTTTATCCATTAAAATCCCCTGGAAGCTAACACAGAATATTGAGATAGAGCTTGATGAACTTGAGCTTGTGTTTGGACAATCTAGTGGGAGCAACATCACCCTCCCTGATTGTTCCCCATCAGGTTATGATGTTGAGCAACATAGCACCAATGTGGAGAAACTTAAACTGGGAAATCTGGAAAATTGTTACAGTTATGGTTATGTTCATGAAGGAGTTAAGGCAATTGCTGACACTGTAAAAAAGTGTCTCACAAGGTTTCATGGTAGAATAAACAGTGTCACAGTCGGATTTGATCTCCAGTCAGCATTTGATGAACTTTTGGTTCTACGAATAAAAGAAATTGAGTTTGAAACTTATGTTTCTGAGGATTCCATGTCAAAAGTAGTGAGTTATCTAAAATTTCAAGAAGCTAATGTTGAATTTCTTCAGATGAACTATATTGATGAGAGCACTGAGCCTCATAAGCACAGAGGGAGAAGCTTTAATAAGAGGGTTTTGCAGAATGGTGCCATTCCAATTCTGACTGGACCAAATGGTGGATTCTCAGGGACAATAAAGTTAAGCATACCATGTGAAAATGGATCCTTAGATATACACAAAGTTAATGCTGATGTATCCATAGACTCTGTGGAATTAAGGGTGCAACCCAACATTATTGAGTGGGCCATGTCCGCATGGCAATCTCTAAATATTGGAGCATCTCATTGTCAAGAAAACCAAAGTGAAGTGAACTCAGATTACAATGGAAGGTCCGTCTTCTGATTTTTTTTTTTTTGAAACATCGTGCATATTATATATCCTCTTATCCAATCCAAGTTCCTCATGATACTTATTGATCATAGAGTAGCTATTCAAATCCACCTTCTGTTCTTATTTTCGCTATCTTAATTAGTCTCATACCATTGACGAACTTCAATAATTCCTGTAGTTAATATCACATTACATTATATGAACAACTTCTCTGATTCTTTTTCCTATATACTGAGAACAGCTTCAAGAATAAGTCACATAAAAATGCTTCTAATCATAGGTCTTTTTAAAGAGATATTCAAGATGTTGCTTTTATTTTACTGAAGTCAGGATAGAATTCTCTATTGATATAATTCATTCTTATTTGAATGAAAATTTTATTTTTTTCAGGAAATAATAATTGCTGTTAGACATGGATCTTATGCGTACAATATATTCATGCCTTTTGATCCTCATACCATGGGCTTTGTCATATTATTTTGTATCCTGTTCTGACAATTGCATTTTCATAGTGGTTTAGGGCAGTGCTACCAGAGGTGCATCTAAAGCATGTTGATTGCTTTGGCTCGTACTTTTGACCCTCGCTCTAAGACTTATACTCTTGTGCACTTTTGACACATGCCTCATGAACTTTTGAAAAGACTCTAGTGCCCAAGAGGTGCCACAAAAATTTCAGCTTCTCTTTTATTATCATTCAGTTCACAGTTCAATAATAAACACAATATATGACAGTCATTTTCACATAAATAACATACTTTTACCTGAATGCCTATTTCAGTGAGCAAAATGACACCTCCTCCTCTATGCTCATCTTAAAATCATATGTCTATCATAAATATGATATTTATATTGGCATCTGTATGCTTTTAGCCAGTAAATATTTAATTCATTTGCAAATTATCAACTACATGATGGTTCCTGCCATTCAGAAGTTTGCTAGTTTCTGTGGCTTTCTCGTACAATGTCATTCCTGTTGTTCCTGTACATATAGTTTCAATGTGATGATGCTCTGTACTCAATGTAATTATCCTAAAATGCTTGGTTTTTTGTGATACTTATTTATTAAAGATTTCTAAATTGGTTAATGAATATTTGTTGCAGCGTCGACCAATTTGATGAATGTTCTAATGGAATGAGGAGCTCCCAGGCATACTCAGGTAGGGGTGGTGTATGGTACTGGACAAGTTCTATTCTCAGTGCCATATATTTTCCATCTGATTTTGCCTTCTGAATTATCTTAAGACTTATTATTTCTTTATATTTCTCATTTCATGTGGTATCTGTTCTCTGTAGATTATCAGTGTCCTGCTCAAATACTTAAGTATTTTCCCAAATCTCCAAACACAAAAATCATATATTTACCTCTGTAGAAAGAGGAAATTTGTCTCTATCTTTCGGACCATATGATGAAATGGAAATCTTTGCAGGGATTGTAAATAGTTGCAGTCAGCTGATAATAAATTTTTAAGCATGACTTTAAACCAATTATTTTTGGTATTATTTCAGTTAATGATCTATGTATACCCAACTGATGTTCTTATCATGAAATGTCTACTTTTCACCTTCAAGGATTTAACCATATGGGTTCAAATTGCATTATTGTTCTTTATCTTTATGTTATAGCCTAAGGGCGGACCTTAGTGCAATGATAAGTTTGGCCTCCTGGACCCTTCACTGGGGGAGCCTCATTCACTAGGTCCATCCTCTTTTTATCTTTATGTTGTAGCCTTCTCTCACAACCAAAGTTCCACAAGATTTTTAGTAACACCCAAGTACTGCATTTTAGTTCCTACCTGTATTTATTTCTATGGCATATTTCTATGTCAAAATTCTAATATCTAAAAATTATGTCATTATGTGGGTCAATCCAGTGTCTTAAACTTTACAGCACAGATGGAGAGCTGGTTATACTAGGCTTCTATTGTGATACATGCCAGCCTGCATTCATGACACATGCTTGGTGCCAAGCCAATGCAATGTAAGCATGTCCTCTACACAATATAAAATTCGTGCTGATCCTTGGCTAGATAGTTTTGGGAGAAGTCTAGGTTGAGTACGTGGGGAAGGGTTATGGTTTTTCTAAATTCTATAGGAACTTTTGAACTCTTATGTTCTTTTCCCTGGAATGTAATAAACAGTCCAGATTCACTGGATATAGGACTATGGATCTAACTTGGGTAGATTTATATCTAGTAATGATTATCTAATTTTTTCCTTCATTTTGAAGTGTTTGAGTAGCTTATAGTTGAAAAAAAATAAATGTAATAAATGAGAGCAGCTTCTAATCTAGTCAGTGTTCTATGATGCATTGAGTTAAGAATTTTGATTTTGTTAATGGCTGTTTGGCCTTGTTATCTTGTCTACTCTTTCTAGTTCTTCTTCTTATCTCTCTCCTCCTTATTTGTCCCTCCCAATCTATAAAACATCTCTTTGCTTCATCACGGTATCCGACATGTTCTACCATCTAGGATGACCCCTTACTACCATAGGTTTGCATTCTTTTTATTGTTTCAGTCTAGATTCGACCCTTAAATTGCCTGCTCAACCTTGTTATTTCCCTTATTCTTCCTATAATCTCTCATCTCCCTATTTTTCATTTACCAATTCATCAAACACCCCTTGGTGCATCAGCACATGCCCACCCATCTAGGACTGCCCCTTAAATTCATGGTTTTTATTATCTTTCTTGTTCCTTGCATTTAACATTCCTTTTCAATTTATGACATGACAGCTAATAACAAATTTATTATTTAATCTCTTTCATGGTTGTATCATGTTGTGGTAATTACTTTCCAGTTGCTAGTAATTTGGTAGTTGGCTAAGTATTCTCATCATATCGATGCAGAACGTGTGGATACAACCTTACAAGCTGCACTTGGTAATGTCTCTGTTATCCTTTTCCTCAACAACGATGATCAAAAACTCCCACGAGGTCCCAACAATTTTTTTGACCCACTAGTTAGTGAGCTAAACTCTGAGTCTTATATGACCTGCCTATCGTCAAGTGATGTTTTCAGTGCAACTGAAGTTAATCATCATAATAAGAAGATGCGCCACCTCGAATCTAAGTGTCAGGATATAATTTTTAATCTGAAGGTAATACTTTGTTTCTTTGAGTATTTGGTATGCAACACCTTGTCAATCATTATAAAGCTTTTTTCTTTTCATACTTTTCATGTATGGTTTAACCTTGCACATTTTGATGAAATCAATAGACTTGCTCTCAAGATGCAAAATTCAGTGCATCAGTCAAGCATATCAACCTGGATGCATACTATGATACTCAGAAATATGCTGTGGGGTTTTCCTCAAATGATTGCAAGAACATTTCCAGTGAGCAAATATTTTTAAGTCACTATTTGCAGGAAAAGGTCCACGGTTCTCTCCCAACATTTCCTTTTCAAATACAATATCATGGTTTAGAATCAGCTCTAGAGGATAATACTCTGAATGGTCTGACCCATGTTAGATTGTTGGAATCATTTGGTGAATGCAGCTGTACTTTTAGTGTCAACTCCAAAGATCAGAAGGATCCTGTGACTGATAGTTGTATGGCAGATAGAGTTTGGAGTTTGGCCTCATCACATGAAAGAAATAGAAATAAAGTTATTGGAGAAGGATTTAATTTCTCCTCCATATCTCATATGGAGGACCTTGAGAAATCAAATTTTAAGATCCGCCAAGAATTGATCCTTAATTCTGCATTATGTTTACATATTAAGTTGTGCTCTCTTTGGATCAATCTTGATGATCATGATTATAAGATTTTATATTGCTTGCTAAACAATGTCACTGATGGATGTTCAAAGGCAGCCAACGGGATGGATTCTAGTATTGACAATGATATCAACAATGAACAGATGTCCCTGAGTTCCTATAATGCATCTCAAATCTCGATTCTTCTGGACTGTGATACCATCAATGCCTGTATCAGGTTCAATGAACTGGTGGAGGTTGCTCAGCCATTACAAAAGGAACTACAGGGATCATGGGTTTGTTTTAAACTAAAACTTAATAAGTTTGAGTCGTTATCTGTCCTTAGTATTGATGGAATAACAAATGGAAAATTTTTATGGCTCAACCACGGCGAAGGTGATCTGTGGGGTTCCAAAATTAATAGGGACAGAGATGAATCAGAACTACTTCTGATAACATGTAGGAGTTCAGCAATGAGTCGGGGAAATGGTGAAGGTTCTAATGTATTTTTTGGCCCTGCTGGTACTGCTGTCACACACACCTGGAATCCAGAGTCCCAGCAAAGTTATACTTCTGTGATTGCTCGTTGTTGGACAGTAATTGCACCTAGTGCTCAATTGGATTGGATTAATACCCTATATTTGTATTTTAGTTCTTCTCTTAGAGAGAAAGAAAGCTTGGTGAATGATGGAACGGCGAGTAAAGAGTCGTTTTTTCTGGATTTGATGGATGTTGGTTTAAGTTATGAGCCTCAGAATAAACAATCTCCAGTCAGCAGTGAAGATTGGGATTTTGTCAATTTTTGTGATGTTGAACCCGACAACGAACCAGACAAAATGTACACTGCATGCCTTTTGGCTGCATCATCATTGAGCCTTTCCACTCATTTTAGGTCAGACTCAGCCATGGATTACCATATTCATACAAGGGATGTAGGCCTTCTTATTTCTGAATCAATTGGCTTCATGCATGACATTGATGGCTATTCTGTAGCTTATCTTCAAAAATATGGGTATACTAAGATTGGTCAGGTTTCACTTCTGCAATCTATTTTGAGAATTAGAGGGCTGTACTGGGAAATCGAATGTGCAGAGTCACATATTGATTTAGAATCTTGTTGTGACACAACTTATGGTCTTATCCAATTAATCACTCAGCTTCAGCAGCTCTATGCACCTGATGTCAAAGATGTTTTGATGCATTCAGAGTCTAGTTGGAATACAATTCAACAGGCAGGAAAGGAACAGAATTCAGGTTATATGGCAGACATAAGTTCAAGCAATTCTATAATATCAGGTAGTGGGTCGTCAACTGGTAATGAAGATTGCCAAGCTTCTGGTCTCTTGGATGACATAGTTGAGAATGCTTTTAAATGCCATGCCATGTCTGATTATTGTAACATACAATCTCATAACTTACTTGAACAGTACAAGTTGGGGAATATATCAAAATCTAAAGTGAATGTTAGAGATTCTGATTCATCTTACATCTCAGAAATGGGGAATTTATTAAACCAATCTGTAAATAAAACATGGATAGATGATGGTCTGATGATAATTGAAGACTACTTTTCAATAAATCTGCCTGAAGGCAAATTTCTACCTGACAATACTTATGCTGCTGATTGCCCTGCAAAGGGGAGAATACTTCTTAGAAACATGGATGCAAAGTGGCGCATGTATGATGGACATGACTGGATTAAATCAAATGGAGTTTCTATGTGTAGTGTTATTTCAAATGGAAGAGATAGGAATGTATGCCTGGAGCTTAGTTTGTCTGGGTTGCATCTTCAATATGACATGTATCCTGAAGGGAAGACCAATGCATCAACACTTTCTCTTTCAGTTCAGGATTTTTATCTTTTTGACACCAGCAGGGATGCTCCTTGGAAGATGGTATGGTTCTTATCTCGATTTATTATATATGCCACTGATATTCTGACACTAGTAAAGAATTATGTATGAAGTGCTTATTTCTTTGAGATTAAAGATTTTAGGTAATTACCATTCAAAAAATCATCCAAGAGAATCCTGCACTAAAGCACTGAAGTTTAGTTTGGAAGCTGTAAGGCCCAACTTGCTGTCACCTCTGGAGGAGTACAGGTAGTCAGATGCTTTCTTTTAATCTTTATTTCACAGTTTATTTGATGATTTTGTAATAACTCATTTCATATCTGATGTGTGTATTACCTTAAATTGTACTGCTAATAATTGCTGTAGCAAACCAGTTCAGTTAGTGCAATAAACAAACTTCAGAAGTAAACCTCCAGAGTTCCTTCTCAAAATTTTTAGTGTCCATGATGCTTATTGCTGCCTAATTCGAATTTATTTATGTTATTGCCAGTTTCACTATTTTTATGTGCAAATAGTTAGTTTCTGAAACAGGCACCTTCTATTGGTCTAGATGATTCTGATATCTTAAAGCTTCATTTTTATTAGCTTCTACAACTTATAACTACTCAGGTCCTTGAGCCAAGGTTATATTGAACTACTGCATTCATTTATCAGCTTTGCTCTTGTGAAAGGCAGTTGACCAAGATATCCTGTTTGTGTAATTTCTATTATTTGATTGTTTTGTTTGTGCTTATGAATTGTATATGGTTGCCAATTAAATAAAGGTTTATTGGATCCTATGAATGAGATGGTTGCTTTATTTAGCCATTACCAAATAATTTTGCACAGTAAAACAATACAGATGATACAGTTTTTAGGGCATAGGGGAAGAGAACATAGAGAGGTTTCATTTAGGAGGTGATGTTGGAACTTGGAACAAAAAAATGGAGCAAAGTAGGAGTAGAAATTGGAGAAGAACATGCAGTAGAAATTTGAAGAGGAAGATAAATCTGGTGAATAACTGCTTGGGCTTAGTGATTAGTAAACTCACCTCACCTTTCATAAATTATCCCATTCGACCTCCCACTTGATAACCCATGTCTTACTCAGAGTTGAAAATCTGATGACATGAACCATGTATCTTTTTGTGGTCTCTTAAATTGACTTTAGTGCCAAATGATAAGGATCTTCTTTTAACAACAAAAATTGCATTGAGTTTATCATTGGAAAGAAAATTTTGAACCATATTCAATTATATAAATCAGTGCTCAGCATGGGCTGCAAGATTTGACTCTCATAGGTAAAGGATGCAGGACCTCTTTTGAATAATTTTTTTTATTTTAGTTGGGATTTCGCAAATGTCATAATTCATAAGTTGTTAAATGGCAACATCTTCTACAATTTGATATCAGTTTTTAATATTGCTGAAGGAGAGAGAAAAAGGAAGTTAGCTGAAAGAATGGGACAAATCTTAAAATGATTAAAGATTCTTAAAAAAATTGGGAAGTTATAATTTTTAGATTTAATTGAAAATCTCACCCTAACAAGGAAATTTCTTATTGATCAAAGAATTCCCAATGAAGGAAGTCTACCAATCATACATTCATTGATAAGGAAGAATTTTTGACAAGACAAACATGGAATTACATCTTTCTTTTAAAAAAAAGAAAATATGAAATTATTGATATGTTCTAATTTATGGGATGTAATATTCTTATTATTGTAATTTTCCTTATTTTTGTTTTTTTTTTTTTTTGTAATTGGGGAATCTTATAAAAAGGAAAAATAAATTGTATTTAGGATATTAGAGAATGGATGAAAGAATGGGATTTTTTTCCACATTATGTGGAAGTGGTGTAAGGTCATGTATTTTTTTCCAATGGTATGATTTCATTAATTCTTATGACAGAGCAAGTCTGATTGTTATATTTTTTCTATTATATTATATATCTTTCCCTTCTTTCCTCTCTTTCCTTTTTCTCTAATCCTTACCCAAAAACATCCTTGTTTATTGCGAATTTGTCCTACACCATATTTGCAACCAGAGCTATTTATCCTACATCAATTATCTTTGGAAGCATAAAAAAATTTATTTGAACTAGCCTTTATTGAAAAAACTAGCTTTTATTGAAAAAACTAGCTTTCTGGAAACTTGCTAGTTTATTTTGGACTGCACAAAGTTCTAATTGTTCAGTCTATTCAATCTTCAGGGAAATGCTGGTATGCCACCATGGTAAAAGATGATACTGTGTAATTTTAAGTGGGAGACTAGAAAACCTGTTGCCCTTTAAAGTCTTAATCTACTTGTCTACATAAATATTGGAGAAAGCTTCCAAGAATTGACATTTAACAAGAATTTAAAACTTATTCCTTTCACTTGTATTATTGTGTAGCCATGTTGCTTGTTTTAGCATTTCTCACTGCTAAAGTTTTGGTGTTTTTCAGGATATACCTTGAGCTTCTGCCACTCCGATTGCATCTTGATCAAGCACACATTAATTTTCTCATGAGTTTCTTTAACCAAGGTCCATTTGATGATTTCTCTCCTGGTTCATCTAATGCTTTGGATGAGTCTGATATGTCAAAGATAGTAGAGGCACTATCTGCATTCATTCAGGCTAGTTCATTTGCTCCATAATCTTTCTCCCCCAGGCAGTTCAATAATAACTTAATAACAAAGATTGGATTTTGTTAATATTTCTCCAAAATGCAGTATATTTTTACATTTTAATTTTTTTTTTTTTGTGAAAATGTTTGTTACCAGGTTCTTGAGTTTGTTAAGCTCCACAAAGCTTCATGTGGGATTCGACTTTCATATTTAAATTGATTATCACAAATAAGAATGTGTTTATACTCTCTTTGTATTAAGTATGAATATGCTTCTTTTTTTTTCTAACATAAAATGGAACAGTGAACAATTAATCCTTCAGTCTTATGTATATAAGTGCTAGTTTCTTAAAGGATATACACTACAACCCTTACTTTCCATTGGATTTCATATAATCTAGTCCAACTTAAGCCATTTGAGAATCAGCATTTTGATCTAACAGTCCAATTGTGCCCTAGTCTGATTATCAAATTAATATTAGATCAGGAACACATCAACCTAAGCCCAATACATTTATGACTTGTTTATTCAATATTATGTACTTTTTTCTAAAATATGAATACATTATTATTAGGTTTAGAAGTTATCTACCAATGTTAAGTCAGGATTTCAATAACTAATGTTGGGATGTATTCATATTGGATCAGCTTTTCAGATGAGATCTTTGATCTTGTAAGTGGATCTGATATGGATTAGCTCGGTCTATGCATGAGATTGTCAGATTGCATCATATCTTTAAGATGTTGAAAATCTGAACTAAATCCTTTACTTCTCTGCATAATAATATCTAATTTAATCTCCAAGAACTGGTGACATTTGAATTACTGTTGAAACCATGAAGAAAGAAAAAAACAAAAATCATGGTTTTATTTTATGCTACCTAGTATAAGCTCGGTTTTTATATTCTTTCTTCCTGTAATAGTGAAGTGCATTCTGTGCTGAGGCATGTCTAAAATAGTTATATCATGTGCTGTCATTTCTGACTCTTTCCTAATATTTGTCATTTTAGAAGTGTGAGGTGAGGCCTGTGGTCATACATGTTGATTATACTCCTCGGCATTTTAATCCAGCTGCACTTGGAAGAGGAAATTATGGCGAACTTCTGAATTTAGTCCCATGGAAGGTAATTTGCTCACTTATAATTGCTTTCTGTTCATTCTTTCATTATCATGATTTGAACAAATCCTTGAGACTCTAGACTGCTGTGCTCTTCCAAAAGAAGGATAGCTATACTGGTCCATATACTTCAAATAAAACTTCGGTACAAAATTGGCAAAACATATAACAGATAATGTCTCCACTAGTCTACCACCCAACCAATCCAACTCCTCATTTGCAAAAAACTTCCCTCGTTCTCTTTGAGGCCCTGAATGTGAGACTCACATGTGCATTCATCATTATAAGAAAACAATCCCATAAGTATATTGCTATCATGATCACTGTGTTTATCTCATACTAACTTTTATTAGCTCAACACGAAAAAGAAAAAACTGCATGAAACTAGTATAAGAGATTTGTTTCTATCTTTCTTCTACTGTATTAGAGTTTCATATTATTATTTACTGCAAGGTATACAGTTTCGAATAATATCATCTGTATCGGTCCGTTAGCTGACCGATACACGGACCGCCCGTTATCAGATGGAATATATATATATACATACATATATATACTTTTATAAAAGGCGATGTCGCATTGCCTCGGTGACATCGCGCCTCATGGGAGAAGGAAAAGGTGACGTCGTCGAGGTGACACGACGTCGCCTTTTATAAAAATATATATATATAAATATTTATATATAAATATATATAATCTTTTATATATAAATATAAATATAAATATATATATATATATATAGAAACGAGGCGACGTCGTCTAGGCAATGCGACGTCGCCTTTTATCAAAATATTTATATATAAATATATATATAAGTATATATATAATCTTTTATATATAAATATATATTTATTAATTTTTATATATATATATATATATATACACCGATCGGTATATTGAACGGTATACTGCTCGGTATACAGTATCATATCGTACCGAGCGAATGTCGAAACTCCGGTACGGTATGATATTTTAATCCTTGATTTACTGTTAGAATTAAGCTTTGCATACTTTATTTCTTTATTGGTGTAATAGAGAATTAAGCTTCACCTTACTATTTACTGGTTTGCTTTTGCATTATTTGCAGGGACTTGAGTTGCAGCTTAAACATGTCTATGCTACTGGAGTTCATGGATGGAGCAATGTTTGTGAAACTGTTCTTGGGATATGGTTGGAAGACGTTGCTCACAGTCAGGTTATAGTCTACCCAGGTCGTGTACTTTGCTGGAGAATATTAAAGACGGAAATATAATATAATAAAATATTATATATATTATATCAATTTTTTATGATCATGGTGTTGTTTTTTCTTTCACTAGGTTCCTAATATATTGAAAGGGCTTACACCAGCAAATTCATTATTTTCTGTTTGTTCTGGCTTTTCTAAGTTGGTTATGTTGCCGGTAAAAAGCTATAAGAATGATTGCAAGTTGCTGAAAGGAATGAAGAGAGGTATGCAAGTATTACATGTTCTGATCTCTTTGTGGATATTTGTTCTTTCCTGAAGTTCGTTTTCCACCTGAATATTTATTTTTCTTTAGGATAGATCCATCATAGAACTAGTCCATCTTTATTTAGTATTTTTTACCCAAAGAGTAAATCTTCACTTTAATAAAGAGAACCTGAAGAAATAGTTGATCTTATGAGAGAAATACGAACCATTAGTTTTGATTTGGATCGTATTGGTAGAGCCCTTTTAATGGATGCATTTAGAATTATGTCTTGAAATCCAAGCATGTATGTACGAGTTAGTCTTAGACACAATTCTTGTTTTTTTACTTCATGCAAGCCAAACAATAATTAGAATGGACTTAAATCATTGCAGGAGCATTTGCTTTTGTAAAGAGCATATCAATTGAAGCTGCTAGACTGGGGGTGCATCTGGCAGCTGGAACCAATGATATCTTGCTGCAAGCTGAAGACATCCTTAAAAGTGCTCCAAAGTCTGAGACAGAGAGAAAAAAAGCAAATGTAAGATATAATCAGCCTGAAAATGTACATGAAGGTATCCAACAGGTATAGATTCTCATTCACCTTGTTAAAATGTTATACTGATGGTGATACTTACTAGACATCAAATACTTCTCTCTTCTATGATTTTAGGATTTGTTGTGTTGAGTTAATCAATACAACAACAGCAACAACAATAATATGCTATAAGTCCTAACTATTTGGGGTCGATTATATTGATCTTTTGTCGCTATTGAGATATATAAAAAGCTTCAGGACACCTAGGTGGTGAAGTGTCTCGCATCACTTCTGGGTAATGATCTAGCTCTACACTAAAATCTGTTAAGATCCATGTTCATGAGATCTGACATAGTTTTACGATGTTGTCAATGGCATAACACAACCCTCCACCTTTTTTATCGAGGATTGGGACCAGCATTAGTGGTGTATTAAGTTATTTAATCTAGGATTTAATTTCACATAGTTAAACTAATGGGCATACTTGTTCCCATGCATCAAATTTATGGGTTGGATTTATTTCCTTTACTATTTTTTTCTCAGTTGGTATTAGGTGGTATGGGTCAGTATCTTGCCCATTGGTACTGTATTCATCTAGTAGATTATATTGAGATTTTAAAATCTCTTGCATCAAGACCAAATGAAATTAATCAGAAACCTTAAATAGTTTAAGTATTTGATCTTAAACATCCTGTACATTTTTAATGATGTGCTACAATATCCTGCTGGCAGTCAATTTAATACAAACTGCACCAACCTAAAGAAAAAGGATACATTCCAATCTGCACCTCCTTCTATGTCAGAATCATTTATTTTATAATGGCTGAATATTTGTAAACTGGGGGATGTGTTTTGGTTGCTGTTGTTAATGATTGCATTTGTTTTCTTTTATCCATTGTGCATTGATGAGCACGAATTGCAAACAATTTGGTTCCATGTCCTGATGACAATTTGCTCTGTTGTCTATAGGCATATGAGAGTTTAAGTGATGGCTTTGGTAGGACAATATCTGCTTTAGTTGGGACTCCTCTAAAAGATTTTCAGCATGGTGCTGGCACAGGATCAGCTCTCGCAACTGCTGTTCATGCAGTTCCTGCTGCTGCTATATATCCTTTGTCTTATTCTGCTCGTGCTGTCTACTCTACATTACTTGGATTGAGAAATAGGTAAACCTTTTTGCTTAAATTGCATATGATGGAATCTTTTACAATCTAATTTAGCCACCCTACAGAATGGCCTATACCTTAATGAATCCATAGTCATTTTTTCAATTGGGACCAGTACATATTAATGGACTCCAAATGCTACCACAGGTAGTGTACCATCATCAAATATACTTGCTAAAATGCATGAGCAGTGTTGGTGTGGGTGAATTGGGTTGTCCAATATGAATAGTTCTTAAATATTATTTATCTAAATCAATCATGAGGACCAATAACTAGTATCTCTAGTCATTGAATTTTGATGTTCAATTAGGTCACATGATAAGACTAATTCAATAAAATGTTCAAGGGAAAAAAATCATATATCAACTTCCAAAAATGTGCTCTTATGATCTTTCATTCTCAGTATCATGTATAGAAATTCTACCAATAACTCAATTGCTTGGTGGAAGAATCATAATGAACTGGATTTTATTGAGGAAACTAAGAGAGACTTTGATTGATTAGTTGAACACTTGAAGCTTGTAAATTTTCAAATTTAGAGTTTTATCATTATCAACAATATTCCTAAATAATCTAAAAATTGTGGAAATAGAAGGTGGACAATGTTGCACTCACACGTCATCTCTTACATGGTAAATCATATATTCATATATTAGAAGCAAGCATGATGCTATAACACATGCATAAAGGTTTTGTGATGTTAGTAATATCAATACCATGCTGGAATTTGACGATACTTTCTGCTGAATGTATTTGTCATTATTTTATTGGTATACTTATGCTTCCAGAATGCTGTGGCTGAGAATTACATTGCCAAAGTTTACATATGACTGAATGCAACAGAGACAATTATACTTGCTTCCTAAATAACAATCAAGAACTCGGGGCTCTAATCTTCTTTTTATTTTATTTTATTTCATTAAGTAAGAAGAATTAGGCATTATGCTTTTCCAGTGAGAGACCCCAACTAGACTAAATTTTGGACTCTACTCTTTTTTGTAGTCTAGGACTCAGTAATCATTTGATCACTTAGAAGTTTGGAAGTACTTGTTAACCATGCTTTTGTTTTTGCAGCATGGATCCTGATCACAAAAGGCAATCGATGGAGAAATATAGAGGGCCCTCCCCAATCACGAGATCGCCAAATTAATTCTCTTGGCAGCTATTTATATTGGCATCTGTGTATGTAATGTATTGTACATGATAAGCTCTGTGCAGTGTATTACGTAAAATATATGCGCCACCCTTTGTCAAGAAAATTGTGAATAGTAATTTATTTTTTTTGTATAAATTATGTGGATTGCATGTCTACCACTGTGAGAGGAAACTACTGCTAGCTTGGACTTGCCATTGTTAATGATTGTAAATGTGATTATTCCTATCCTTGGCTTGCCAAAAGGTCATTCTTTTTTTTATTTAGTAAATTTGTCTTTATAAGGAACAATAACAAAAACTTGAGCTTATTAAATAAATTATGGGTATGAACTCTTTCATTTCTTAATTATATTGGACTATTTTCCTAGTTTTCTTTCAGTTAAAATGTAATGACAAGTCCCCTAACTTTATATATCATGGCATGGGAGCTCCAAGAATAATGTCCCGAGCAAGACAACAAGAACAGTGGTCGACGATGCTGAAGCTTCGAGTAAACCAACCAAAGAAATGACAAATAGGAAGAAACACTGAACTTTTCATTCTGATTCCTCGTCAACTCACTAACATCTAATCTGCATAATGTGATACAAATGAGGATGTGGTGGGTTTTTGTATACTCACATTATTCATTTTAAATCTACCTAACCTACTCAAGTCAGATTAGGATATCTATTAATCATGTACAAAACATATATGAATAGATTAATAGCTATACTAGTAGAGTTTGGGATGAATTCGTAATGAAATTTATGACTCACGTCACTGCAATACTTAGCTAAGAATCACTGTCTTGGCATCGTTCTTAGGATATATCTAAGCATTTAGAAGCAAGGAAAGAGTGCAATCATCGTTTAGAAATCAAAGCGCATTATATCTTTGTCAGTTGTTAACTTATTTTTGTCCGATAATCTTATTTTAATTGACTTTTGGTCAATTTAAACTATTTAACAGAATGTGATATTTTAATTTAAGACACATAAAATGATGGAATAATAATGACGTCTAGTAAAATGAGTTGAAAGACATGAAATAATTCTCCATGTTTTAAGTCTTTATGTTTTTATATAACATTTTAGATATTAAGGATCCAAAATGTTGATCATATATTGTTTTTAGAAAGAGTATAACTGACTATATTTTTTACCAAAGCATATCTTTTAACCAATGAAATAATTGATGAATCTATAGGAGCTACACCAAGAAAAAAATATATCTAAATATTTGACTACCTATAAGTAGTTCTTATTTAAGAACGGACTAATTATATATTACTCCCTATAATTAGTTATCTTTAGAATTCCAATCCTTATACTTTCAAAAGTTACATTGGGATTCTATATCCATGAAAATTAAATATTTAATTCTATTTCTCCTTATATTTATAACTTTGCTAACGAAATCATACTCGTAACTCGAAGTGAGGTAAAGTCAGTATGAACTCAGTGATAAACCTTACAATATTTTCATCAGCATAGCAGATGGCTTAAGAAAAAATGAAATTAAATATTTCACTTTCATAAATAAAAAGATCCCACTATAACTTTTAAAAGCATAAGGACTATAATACTAAAGATAACTAATTATATGGGGTAATATGTAATTAACCTTTTAAGAACAACAAAAACTTGTATTCAAGGATTCTATACATGTCAAGACATACTATCAACTTTTAGATTTTAATTTTTCATCATTTGATGTTTTAAACTAACATATATATATATATATATATATATATATATATATATATATATATATATATATATATATATATATATATATATATATATATATATATATGATTTTTAAATTTATAAAGAATTAATTAAAATATAATATCCAAAGAATCTTGTTTCATATCGATCGATTATATCAATCATTCGGATTAATACATATCGGTAGATATTAGTGTATCATGTGTCGATACACCGATATATACCTATATTCTAAAAAAAATTAAAAATAGTCTAAATTAAAAAAAAATTTAGCATTATTTTAAATTTCTCATATATAAATTATATTTAAATAAGAATCAAGTGTATGTATGCCATAAATGAATATAATTTTAGGTAAGTGGACCTAAACGTAAGATAATGTGCTTAATGTTCCTAAACATACATTAATAAATCAGTAATCATATAAAATAATAAAAAAATATAGAAAGAAACTTGTTAGAGCTAGCCCTAGGAAATTTACCAAAAGATAATTTTGGCAACCCAACAAGACAATAAAGCGGAAAGAATAAAAGCGAGACAAGAACACCAGAACACCAGATATACGTGGTTCGGTCAATTGACTTTGACCTACATCCACGGACGAAAGAGGAGCAAATTATTACTGCAAAAGAGGGACATTACAAATGCCTTAGGAAGATATTCCTAGGCTATAAGACACCCAAAAATACTAAACAAGAAAAACTAAACTATAAGTCCAAACTATTTATGAGTATGGACTTAAACCAAAGCAAACACTTAGATTTTTCTTGTGGTGCCACTTATGGTACCTCTTGTGGTGCATCTGACTTTAAAGCCCAGGCTCTTATTTATAGTTCCAAGACGAGACAATAAGTCTGATTTTCCCGATGTGGGACTATGGGACTTGCCAAACTAACAAATCTCCACCTTGGCATGTTCCAACAAAACTTGCTCCACCTTCTTCATAAAAGCCCTAACGGGCAATCACTAACAATGAACACCAACCAAGTCCAAGCACTACTTGAACTTGTAAACCAGAAGAGGCTTCGTAAGCATATCAGTTGGATTGTCCTTCGGAATTTTCTGAACAAAGACTTTCCCCTCAGCAATGGTATCTCATTTACATCCAACAATTTTCTTACCCGAAGGCAGCTTCACAAGATCCCAAGTTCTATTCCGATGGAGAGACTCAATTTCTTCATTCATCGCAATCAACTACTTAGCGGAATTATCACAAGAAACTGCATCTGAGTAGGAAGTAGGCTCACCAACTTCACTTGTCTCTTCTGCAACAAACAAAGCATATGCAACCAAATTTGCATATCTTTGTGGTGGTCGAATATCTCTCCGTGGTCTATCCTTGGCTATGGAATATTGCTCTTCCTCTGGATCATCTGCGTCAGTAGACTCGGGACCACCTACTAGCATTCTTTGAGTAGAAGAGTTCGACTTAAAAGAATCTGAACTACCAATCTCAAGCTCCACTTGCTTCTGCGCACTATCATTTGTACAACTAGTAGAATCCTCTTTGAAAGATAACATAAACAATTCATCAAAAGTAACATCTCTACTGATTATAAATTTTGGGGATTTGGGATCAAAACACCATAATTTGTATCCTTTCACCCCAGAAGCATACCCAAGGAAAATGTACTTTTTAGCCCGAGGCTCTAATTTTCCTTCATTTACATGCATGTATGCTGGACACCCAAAAATTTTTAAATCAGAATAATCAGTAGGAGTACCTGACCAAACTCCCTCCGGAGTTTTAAAGTCAAGTGCTGCAGAAGGAGCGCGGTTGACAACGTAACAGGCCATATTAATCGCCTCTGCCCAAAAGTCCTTTGTCAACCTTACATTTGAGATCATACACCTCGCTCTCTCCAAGAGTGTTCTGTTCATACGTTCGGCCACACCATTTTGCTGAGGCGTCATCCTAACAGTGCGATGCCGAACGATTCCTTCATTTTTGCAAAATTCTTCAAAGTCACCTTCACAAAATTCCATGCCATTATCTGTTCGAAGCCGCTTAATCTGTTTACCTGTTTGCTTCTCAATCAAAGCCTTCCATTGTTTAAATGTTAGAAAAACATCATTTTTATGCTTCAGAAAATAAACCCAAACTTTCCTGGAATAATCGTCAATGAAAGTCAACATATACCTGGCACCACCCTTAGATTGAACATGAGTTGGACCCCAAAGGTCTGAATGAATATAGTCAAGAGTACCTTTCGTTTTGTGAACTGCCGGAGAAGTGAAGCTGACTCTTTTCTGCTTTCCAAAAATGCAGTGTTCACAAAAATCAAGTGGCCCAGTACTCTGTCCACAAAGTAGACCTCTTTTGCTTAATATGCTCAAACCTTTCTCGCTCATATGACCCAAACGCATATGCCATAATTTGGTGATGTCAGAATCAGACAATGATGATGACAAAACTGCAACCGAACCTGTGACAATAGTTCCCTGCAGAATATACAAGCTACCAGACCTACAAGCTTTCATAACAATAAGGGCACTTCTAGAAACTTTCATAACTCCACTTTCAGCTATGTATTTACACCCAAGGGCCTCTAGGGTGCCTAAAGAGATGAGATTATTTTTCAAATCAGGAACATGTCTAACATTAGTGAGCGTCCTCACAATACCATCATGCATTTTAATTCGGATTGTGCCTCTACCAACAACATCACATGCGGCATTATTGCCCATCAAAACAATTCCACTATTACAAGATTCATATGTGGAAAACAAATCTCTATTGGGACACATGTGATAAGAACAATCTGAATCTAAAATCCATTCATTTTTAGACCTCGTCTTGTCATCAATAGCAGAAAAAATATTTCCAACAATCTCATCAGTTGCTACACTAACTTCAGCGGATTCAGTAGTTTTTTCAACAAATTTTTCCTTTTGCTTTAATTTATTTTTCAATTTAAAGCAATCAGATTTAATGTGCCCCATTTTATGACAATATCTGCATTCCAAATTTCTATATCTGGATTTAGATCTAGATTTAGATCTACTACTGTCAAATTCTCTTTTATCCATTCTTCCCCTAACAACCAGACCCTCAGCCTGATTCTCTCTACTTTCCCCAGTGATATTCCTATCTATCTGCTCCTTAGATTTCAATGCAGATTTAATTTCTTGATACAAAACTGTTTCTTTTCCATAAATCAAAGTATCACGGAAATGCTTAAAAGATTGGGGAAAAGAACACAAGAGTAACAAAGCCTTATCCTCATCATCAATTTTTGCATCTATATTCTCCAAATCTATAACCAAAGAATCAAATTTATCAAGATGCGAGAGTATAGATGTACCTTCAATCATCCGAAGCATATACAGACTCTGCTTCAAGTAAAGACGATTATCCACTGTCCTCTTCATGTACAAGGCTTTAAGCTTGTCCCACATGCTCTTAGTCGTAGTCTCCGTAGCTACCTCCCGTAAAACCTCATTAGAGAGATTTAGAATGATGCTTGATCGGGCCTCCACAAGCTCTTCTTTTGACATATCATCTGGAATGCTCTCGGCTCCCTGTAGTACCAAATCAACTCCGTCTTGAACCAGAATGGCCTCCATCTTGAGTTGCCATAAGCCGAAGTTGACATTTCTATCGAATTTCTCGACAACAATCTTTGTTATTGTCATCGTTGCCAAAAGATTTCAGAACCAGACTCTGATACCAGTTTGTTAGAGCTAGCCCTAAGAAATTTACCAAAAGATAATTTTGGCAACCCAACAAGACAATAAAGCGGAAAGAATAAAAGCGAGACAAGAACACCAGAACACTAGAACACCAGATATACGTGGTTCGGTCAATTGACTTTGACCTACATCCACGGACGAAAGATAAGCAAATTACTACTACAAAAGAGGGACAATTACAAATGCCTTAGGAAGATGTTCCTAGGCCATAAAATACCCGAAAATACTAAAAAAAAAAACCAAACTATAAGTCCAAACTATTTATGAGTATGGACTTAAACCAAAGCAAACACTTAGGTTTTTCTTGTGGTGCCACTTATGGTACCTCTTGTGGTGCATCTGACTTCAAAGCCCAGACCCTTATTTATAGTTTCAAGACGAGACAATAATTCTGATTTTCCCGACATGAAACTATGGGACTTGTTAAACTAACAAAACTAAATACCTTCGGTTGGAGAATTTAGACGATTACTCGTTTGTGAAAATCAAGAGGTTGATTTATACCAATCAATTAGAAGATTAAACAAAGTGAGAGTATGAGAACGATTCAGAGAGTGTGTGAACGAGCGAGTGAACGAGGAGGGAGGAGGATCTAAAGGGTAACACAAGCCTAATAGTTGATTCGGCCATTGGACCAACTGATACATAATAGATATGATCGTATCCCTTAGGAGATAGATATGATCGTATCGATACATAATAGAGAAGTACCAACTGATACGCTTATCCCTGACTATATACCATCCTAAATGGAGTGGTCTACGCATCCATTAGCTATCGATTTGAAACATACGATTTTGTTTCATATGGTATTAGATGGGTGGCACATCAAAACATGAATATACCAATTTAGGTACACAATGTATATTCATTTTGTATATTAATGTACTTATATGGCTTGAAATATTGTCTAATATCTACATGGATCTGAATTTGGTGTTCTTGTATTTTCAAGCTTTTATCCATTTGAATTTTTGTTATCTTATATTTATAATTAAACTATAAAAAAATGGTGAATTTTCTATCAAATTAGCCAAAAGTTCAATCAAGATATTGCTTCAGCTTCTATAAATGCCTCAACTTGTTCGTACATGATCCGCACAAATAAAAAAAAATCATAATTAATAAAGATTTATCAAAATATAATTTTTGAAAAATAAAAAAATCATAATTGATAAATATTTATCCAATTATATAATTTTTGAAAAATATAGTATAGTCCTGTATGGCTTTCCAAGAATCATTTGGGAACTAAATTTTGAGGTTTCCATATATTTGAAGTTTATTTATCAAAGTTATAAACCTTTTTAAAATTCAATTATAAAATAATTACAAATCAGAAAAAACATAAAAGTATGATTTCAGCTTAGAAATACAATATACAACTCATTTATATATTACGATACAACAAAGTGGATAATTGGCATAGATTTATTTTGTTACATTATTTTTTTTTAAAATATATTAAATCCAGTCAAAAATTATCATGATCAGGATATAATATTTGGAGATATTTCGATCATATAAATATTTTAATTGATTTCTATCGAATCTTTTTAGACCTTACTCTTTCTCTTATTATTATTATTTTTTTCAGGATCTTAATTTCTTACCCATTTTGCTTCTTTTCTTGAACTGGATTAACAAAAAGACAAAAGAGACAATAACTGATTAATGTTAAGTGGGAAAATCCCGGCGGTAAAAGAAAATACAAAAGAGCTACTTAGTATCAAAAGTGGGAAAAAAAAATAAATTATTGATGTATATATATATATATATAATAATAATAATAAATAGTATCATACATACATACATACATACATATATGTATTATACATAAATATATATATACATACATATATATATATACATATATACATATATGTATATATATGTATATATATATACATATGTATATATATGTATATATGTATATACATATGTATATATATATACGTATGTATATATATATATGTATATATATATATAATGCAACGCGTTGATGTGTCGGTTCGATCCTTGGATTTCCCCGGCGAAGTCGCTCGACCGGAGGCCGAAGGATGTACGGCGTCGAGGCGAGCGGGGCGGAAACCGAGCGGACCGCCTTCCGGCGGGCGGAGAAACGGTACAAGCTCTACAAATCTCAGCCTCCCAGATCCCGGTTCGCTTCTTGGGCTCAAACCCTAAACCTCTCTCTCTCTCTCTCTCTCGATCCTTTTCTTTCTTCCTGCCTGCTTTCTTACGAAGAATTCGATGCTTTGTGGTTGCAGGAAGCAACCGGTTGTGAACCGGACCGATCTCTCGGACGTCATCGATTTCCTTGCGGTCCTTGAATCCTTCGAACGCGACGGAGGTACCCCGGAGGGGATCTACAGATTCGAGTGCCCGGGTTTTGCTCTTCCAATCTTTTGCCTTAAAGATCGGCCAGGTACAGAGTGGGCCGTCGTCCTTGGTTCTGCTACTGTTTCTTTTGCGCTTTTTTCTTTTCTTTTGTGTGATTTTGATAAGGAAGGAATTTGTAAGTTATTCACTTGGAGTCTATAGGCTTGTGAAGTCAATGTTGCAAACTAAGTTGAAGGAAGAAAACGATTCTGAGTCCGCATTTAGTTCCTTTACTGCTTCCAAAGTTCGTAGCAGGGATTATTACGTCTATTTCTTATCTATGCTTGTTGGGTGTTCTTTGTGTTCGTTCGTTCTGGGCTTATCAGATTCAGGTTTTGATGGTCATCTCCAGTATTTTCTTAACTCAGTTTTTGATTCATGATATTGTTGTGAACATGGTTTTAGAATGTCTTCGTCTTTTCTATTTTTTTTGTTGCTGCTGTGCAGACTGGGTTAAGCTTCCATCATGACATGGAGTTTGTTCCCATAAGCATTAAAATGATTTTTAAAACATAGAAAATGGGCTTTTGGCAATAACAAATAGTGGTTAGACACAAGCATATGATGTCATTTCCTAAATATGCTTGAAAACATGAAACTTGCTTCTGTGTTAGTTCTAAGCAAAGAAAGTGTGTAAATATTTGTTGGTGTGTCATGATTGCACTTGGATTTTGGCAAAAAAAGAAATTAAAGTTGATTACGGCCTCATGACATGGAGACAGCAAAGTATCTTGGAGCTCTGGTGTGTTAAGGCAGGTTACACTTGTTGGTGAAATGAGGTGCACTTGGTTAATATATATACACACATCTATACACATGTTTTCGAGGTGAAAAACAAAACTATTGTTCACCAATGTTTAAATAATGTAAAATTAGATGTGGTTTGCCAATACTCTAGTAAATTAAATTTTTAGATCAATCACATAGTTATAGTGAACTTGAACATCTGTTTCTGTTTTGATTCTTAACAATTGTTGTTTTAATATTTTAAAGTGAGTTGGGCTAGATATGTTGTCACATACATGATTGCATTGTGTTATATCTTGATTGTCTGGTGGCAATGGTGGTGCTGCAACATCAGTTGGTTAGTCCAGATCAAAATCCAAAAACATTAATTACAAAAAAAAATCACATGAGTAATTTTGTTACTAGTCAAATAACTCCAACTAATCATGCTATCTCTGGAGTACTCTATATGTAATAGAATATTCAAATTCTAATACATGTAATGAGCTGGTCAACCTTTGCAACATGATTTATCTATCTAAAATTCAAACCTGATAAGTACAAACATGTACACTCAACTTTCCAACTGTGGTATGATCAGGAACCATGTGGCCTTGAGGAAGTGTACTAGATCAGGATCATCATTAAAATTGGCAACCGCCTCAAGATCACCATGACCAAATCGGGGAAGTAACAAACACAACTTATCCTTAGGCACCTTTTTTCCATATAGACTTTCACCATCTCTTTGTCACTCGTCTCACTCCCTTTTTAATATGAGCTCAATAATGTCTAAGATGGAGATGAAAGTGATAGATTATAAGGACAATAGAGAAAGTGCAGTTTTTTGTGGACCATTGAGCTGTGAAGCAGCTATAGAAGTGGGCCACCTGTTCACTGAGCAGCTATAGAAATCCATGGATTTGCCATATGGATCTGATCACCTGCACTAGAGGAGAGAATAACTCAGGATAGGAATAGAGATATTGGGTTTTGGTTAGTGAGTTTAAGGTTTTTTTTCAAATTGTGCAAAAAGTGGAATGTGATGGACATCATTCTTCACTATCATCTTATTAGACAAGTTATCATTGGTCAGACCAAAATATAAAATCGTGTTTCTTGTTCTGATACGATTACTCATTAACCAACTAATCTCATCTATGGTTTCAGTTTGGTTAGCGTGTGGTGTCAGGATTAATGGTTGACACCATCATGAGTTGTTCAGCTTTGTGAAGACATCAGTTGTATTTAAACATTTGTTGATTTTGAAAATTAAATGTGATGTTGGGTATTTTCTCTTATTCTTATTATTTATATATACAGTTTCCTGGCAATGCTGATTGCCGATCAGTATTACGTCAGATAGAAAAATCTGATGCCATAGGATCGGGATATCTTTGCTGGAAGTTTCACATTTTTATTTGTAGTCTTATTCTTGTCCTATACATCTGGCTACTTACAAGAGATGTGCATCAGCTATTTTCTTTAGAACCTTGATTCTAGTTATAAAACCATTAGCTGATATGGTTCATATTTGTTATTTTCATGTAGGATTTTATTTTATTCCATGTGCATTGACTATTGAAGAACAGTGCTACTGGATCAGGCAGAGTTTGATTAGTTTTCCTCAGCCTCCTAACAGAACAAACCATACAGCTATTTATGGCCCAATTACTGACTTATTAACTGCTGTTCAAAACAAGAAGATTTTGGTGGAAGCAGAAAATTCAAACGTGAGTCTGGTTGACAACAATATGCTTGCACCTAGATATATCTTTTCAGAAACAAGTCTTGATGCACATGTAGAGGGGCATGATTCATGCAAATCAGTTTCAGCATCAGTTCTCCTAAGAAAACTGCGTTGGAGTACCCTTGGCCTACAGTTTGACTGGTCTAAGGTACATTGAGGTTTCATTTTTGTATTTTACTTGTTTTCCAATTCAGTGAAGAGTTCCCCTAGTTTTTAAGTAGAGATATAGAATCATAGATGAACATTGGGAAAATATTTTTGACTATAGTTTGGGTATAGAATAGGAATATAGGATGAAATGGTCTGTCTCTATATTCAAAAGAAAATTGTTGTATTTATATGCCGTTGTCATCTATCATTAATATTATTATAGTGAATTTTCATTTAAGTGAAGAGTTCACCTTTTTTTTTAGTAGATATATAGATGTCCATTGGGAAATAAATTTTGGCTATAATTTGGGTATCGAATAGTTATAGAGGATAAAATGTATCTTTGTATGCAAAAGAAAATTTGTACTTATATATCATTTTTAGCAACTGAAGATAAATTGCTTAAGGTTAAGAATGAAGCAAAATAGAGTTAAATGATGCTTTATATATCTGGAATTCCAATTGACAGAGGGCACTTGAAAGTTGAAACAGTGATATCCTGTTTGCAGTAGCTTGCTATCATAGTTTTATGAGTACATGTGCTTGACACTTACTAAAAGAAGATGCCTGCTTTAAAATTCGTTCTTGTTACATACCTCGCTTGGTCAGTTATCAGAAAACACCGTGGTTATTGTTAAGTCAATTAGAACCTTATTCCTGATTTTTGTTTGCTTGGAAATCGGGATGTTTCTTTTGGTACTTTTGGCGTATTAATTTTTCTCCTTCATAGAGATGGGTTTTGCTCATGTAAGAATGCAAAACTTTTAATAGCAGTTAAGTTTCATCTATATACTTTCTATATTAAGCCTATAATGAATGCTTTGAGATTTACTAGTATTTGGAGCGCTTTCTGTTGTCCCAGTTTGCTGATTTACTTGTTTGGAATTATTGCTTTTTGAGGATGATTAGGTTGAGTGCATCTTTTTTATGCAAAATGTGACAAAGAACCAACCCTATTACAAGCCTATCTTCATAAATGCTAGTGAAAACACATTATATTGTTAAGTACACTGATTCAGCTGATTTACCTGTTTGCAATTTGAACTTTTGTTGAAAAGATAAAGATGATCATATTGAGTGCATCTTTCTTATGCAAGAAAAAAAAAATAGAACTGCCACATTTCTGGAAAACTTACATTCTTCAGAAATGCTGGGATAATTTTATCCAGAATTGGAAGTTCATCAATTTGGCTAATGTTTTGCTTTATAGGTATCATGTCCTATTCACATGTGGTCCTTGCTTGCTTTTTTGTGTTGCGTCATCACTTATCTCTTGGTTTATGTTTGTTATGATGTAGCGCAACTATGATGTATCTCTCCCTCATAACAAGATACCAAATGATTTATGTCTTCTTGCCAAGAAGATGGCAGTACCAGCCATGTCATCAGGGGAAGAATTCCAGCCCGAAGCTGCAATAGTGAACTATTTTAGTCCAAGTATGTCACAACATATCTAAAACCCCACAGTTCTATTGCTAGTTGGTTGAGAGATGGTACCACTGGTATGTTGGTTCCACTGATTTATGATGTAACAACCTAAGAGAGATTCTTTGCAGGTGACATGCTTGGTGGTCATCTTGATGACATGGAAGCGGATTGGAGTAAGCCTATTGTAAGCATAAGGTATGCTTGCCTTAAATTGACCTTGGTTGTTAAGCATCTAGTAACAAGCTCATGAACTTCGTAAATCTCTTATAGCCTGGGGTGCAAAGCTATTTTTCTTCTTGGGGGAAAATCTAGAGAGGATATGCCTGTTTCCATGTTCCTTCGTAGTGGAGACATCATACTTATGGCTGGGCAAGCAAGAGAATGCTTCCATGGTTAGTTCTCATTTCTGTTTTTTTTTTATTTTTTCTTTTGGCGTTAAGATCCTTGTATTTTATTTTTTGCAGATCCACTCTTTTGCATAATTAGCATATTCATATCGCTCTGATAATTCTTGTTGAAGATGTCAATCTGAACTGCTGACTAACTAATTCATATACAGGAAATATGCTAGAAAGCATTGTCTTCTTTTTCCATGTATTGTGTTTCTTAATAAGTCTGATGTTATACATTGGATCTGGTGAAAAAATATATCTTCCAAACCAACTCACGCTTGACCCAATACTTGTATCCAATTAGTATATAGAATTATGTATTGACATGAACAATGCAGATGCAAAGTAAAACAATCACAAACATCAAACAAGGGAATCAAGTTTGGGAATAGTGATGCGAATGATGATCCAATATGGGTCTAAGGGTCTAAAGTGTGCTGCCTAAACTTCACATGCACATGTTATCTCTATGTATGAATCGGTGAAAGCAAGGCTGCAATAAAGCAATTTGTCATGGTGCCGATCAAAAAGGTTATTTGTTGATTCTATTCAGGTTAAACCTATTCTGTTTCATGTATCTCTCTTCTTAATAGCTATGCTTAGCAGTCAAATTTGATTATCCAAGACTTTCCTGTATTTGTTATAGACCTATTCCTATGGGCTCATTACATGTCAAGTATTAGGTTCTTTTTTGGATCTTATAGATTGCCCAACCAAGACTTGGCTCTACTATAATATGAGTCATTATATAATGTTGGCCATATCTTCTTAAGTTATAGTGTAGCTTATTTGTAGGTGGTTCTTTTTTTCTTTTTGATGAAAGCCAGGGTAGGGATTCTGGACAATCCCTTTTCTTGTGTTTTATGTGATATTGGTTGATTTTGAGCTAGTCCCCAATGGATTTGATCACTTCCAAGCTGATCTTAGGTAGGTTCTAGAGGAATTTGATCGATCCTACACAATCCAGGCAGATTCTTGTTGATTCTTGGTTGATTCAATTGACTTCTGGTCTGACGATCTGATCCAGCTAATCTTGACTGATCTCAAGTTCAAAGACATACAATTTCATCATTTCTCTCTTTTGTTCTGTCAAACAGTAATTTTTCTTCAATAATTTTCTTATCCTACTTTCTGTTGTTGGTTTCGAGAGGATAAGGATGTTCACCCAACACAAATGTTTGGTGGAGATGGTGTTCTAGTAATGCACACATCACTTGTGTGTTTGGGTCCAAGGTGGGTTGTAGTCGACCAATTCTCCCAACATCCATGTCAAAAACCCTTTGGTAGTCTTATAGCTTACATGAAGAAGCATGTACAGGGTGGTTGCAACAAGAGGTGGTGTCAAGATTTGAATTTGTTGCAATCATACAGGTTATGGGTGAGCACATAGCTGACAATTGGTTTCTTTACCATTGTTGTTAAATTGTATTATGTACTGTACCAGCTAAAGATTGTCTAATATTACATCGGGAGCTATATCGATCTAGGTTGCAGATGTTTGCTGAGAGTAGGTTATGTTACCAAATTGTGCTGGAGGTTGCGTTGTCATGTAAGTTGCCATTCTTGCGCTCTGAGGCAGGTGAAAGATTCCTCCCAAGAGATTAACACACTATTATAATGAACTAATTTCAATTACAAATAACAAAGAGTTAATTCTGCAGCCATAAAGCAGAAAAGGTTCTCTTTCTTTCTTCTTGCTTTGTGGTAACATGGTCTGTAAGCCACCGGCCATTATAAGCGACACTGAGTTCATTAATACTTTGACGATGGGCGATAATCTGAAGATTTTAGAATTGTGGTTGTTACTTGATTTTTCCCCATATATTACTGTTAATAACATCAATAAGTATTGGAGACTGTTTTAACTCTGTTCTGGTTTCTATTTGAACAGGAGTTCCTCGGATCTTCATAGACGACGAGCATGCAGAGAATTCTGATCTGTTGTCACAATTTTCGGGTGAAGATGATCGCTGCTTCATGGATTACATAAAAAGCTCAAGAATAAATATCAATATCAGACAGGTCAACTAGAAGCATGTCAACAATTTTGCAATTGGAACAGCATTTCCTTTATGACAATACCAATTTCCTTATTTTAGCTCAAGTGGCTTAGCTTGTTATTAACAATGGGGAAAGAAAATTTTTAAGGACATCATCAGTACGGCAACGGCGATAGCACATGACTTTTGACTGGGGATGTCATCTTGGAAGAGTTGAATGGGGGAGGAATGATCGCTTCATTGTTGTGATCCATATACAGCTGAAGAGTGATGTTGAATTGGTTCTGCTACGGCCGGAACCGTTGGTGGCAACTGTAGCAAGTGATCTCCAAACATGCAGAGTTGATCCTCCTGGTGGCTATCTCCTTCATCCTCTCGGCCTTCTTCACCTCTTCTCTGGCTCGCTCCCAGACCAGCTGAGCACGGGCAAACTCTTGCTCAGCCAACTCTAGCTCCCTCCTTGTCAGCTCTCTTATCTGTTCAGCATAAGCATTCTCTACAGCTGCAAGTCGGATCTGCTCTGCAGTTTGTTGCTTCAATAGTTGCAGACTCCTCGCATAGCCGTGGGATTCCTCAGTCGCTGATGGCTGCAGTGTGCTGATACTCATTGACAGATTAAGATCAAGTAGCGGATGGTCAGATGTGTCAGTTCCAGCCGAGGACTTTGGTGCATGAGAGGGAGGTCGGGTGGAGGAGGAGAGTAGCAGCCGCAGTTCTCTTTGATCATCCTCTTCCATAGGACCAAAAGAGAGACAGATTAACCCAAGAGCAAAAGGATGTGGCGGAGTATGGTGTAGTGACTAGCCTCCTTATATAATGATCTCCCACATGCCAACTTTACCAGCTTGCCCATGCTGTCAGTCTCTTGCAGAACCTTAAAGATTATCGTCAGGCTAATAATATATATGTATGCCTTGCTTTAATGTACGACCAATTCTGTCAATTTGATGCGTGTGAATTGCTAGATTCGTTATGCTGAGTTGCTGATATCTATACCTTTTTCTTGAACAGAACTGGGTTCCTTCGAAAGAGACTTCTTCGTACCACCGCATTATGCATACGTGAGGAGGTACGTTAAGTACGTATTCTTCTTATATGCACTGATTCAAAGTATCCAATAAGCTTCGAACAGGTACGCATCACACCGTCCTCCGTCCTCTCTTGCTTTGTTAGGTTGCTTGCTTTTCCATCCAACTCGGCCACTTTACGGGTTGGCAGTGGGAGAGGGTGCAATAATTGCATGGGCACGTGTGTGAGCCTTCTCTATGGGAAGAGAGAGAGAGAGAGAGAGAGAGACTACTCCAATGGCTGTATCAGTAGGTCGAGGTTGTCCTGACACCTCTCACCTTTTCCTTCATCATTGCCCTCGATCATTTTTTGCCCGTGGAGAAGAACCTTCAAACCTTCCCTTCCCTTCTATTCCATTTCTAGCTTCGAACCTTTCGTCTTTCGTGAGAACACCCGCCCTCCCATTGTGATCTTGTACTCGGTCATCGGGATTGACGTAGGTGATACATTTCTCGACTAAGATCCCACCAGGGGGGGTTGTGTTTCCCACCTACCAAGACATCGAATGTGTACTCCATTGCCTTGGCCTCATATCTCTCTCTCTCTCTCTCTCTCTTTCTTGTCATTGTGGGCACGGATCCACCCACGATTAGATCGTTCTCGTCTAAAGGTGATAAGTGGACCCCGGGGGCTCAAGTCGAGGGACTATTGGTGGTGTTCCGATTTAGAACGCCATGATATGAGCTGATGTGTTGAATCATCGACCACATAGTCGTTGATATGTGGTGTTAAAGGGTCGGATCCATCCAAGCGTAGCTCGAACCCATTAAGACAGTCAATGTTGCATGTAACATTCCTAGGATATATCCATATCCGAAACCTTTCTGATAATAGATGGAAAGATCACATGAAAGATGTCGTGAAAGAACTACTCAAAATTTCTATGGAATTATATTCTCTAATAAAATTGTAAAAGTGAAACACTTACATTGAATATATGATAAAAGAATATTTCATACACAACCTCTAAAATTATAAAAATAAGAAATACCAATGCAAGAAACAAAACTTAAAATTGATCCCAAAGCACGAATGAACAAAATCTGAGCACAGATGTATCAGAATCAATATAAATACATGAAATAAATTTGAAAGGAATAGAATTAAACATTCATAAAACCATATGAAAAGAGAGAAAATTCATTAAAAGATTATCCAGAAAGAGATAAACAAACAATTCTATGCCATATATATATATATATATATATATATATATATATATATATATATATATATATATATATATATATATATATATATATATAAACTATGAAATCCTCATGATCTATGCGACTCTGGTAACACGATAAAAGGAACCTGACGCAATGCTGCATGTTAAGAGCACTGGTTTTAGATTTAATATGGGGAGTCAAGCGTAGTCCAAACTAAATATACATTCGAAGAACTTTTATTCCCATCGGCCGATGAGAATGAATTTTGTTTTGTGATCATCTCATGTTTAAATTTAAGAGCAAAACATATGCACATATAAGCCGAAACTATTTGTAAAAGTGCTAAAAATAGTTGATGAGTCCCACCACACCGACAAGATGGGATGACAAAAGAGAATCGAAACATCAAGTGATATTATCTATCTACCCACCTGCCTATTTATCTAGCTAGCTATCTATACATACATACATTATGTATACATGATTTAGGAATATGGAATGTAAGATCAATACCTATTGTCAAAAAATATTTCGTTCTTTTGGAATATTTTCTGATACATAATCTAATTACTATTATGAAAGAGATCACTATCCATCTTGGAATTCATAGGATGAGGAGGAAATGTTTTTTTTTTTTTTTCATATTACTGTATATATACTTAGTTGTTTCAGTATTTTGTACATTCCATATGTGAGAAATCCAAAGATGACTTTTATTACTGCCATTTCATACTATGAAGCGAAAAGTTGGAAGTGGCCCTCAATCTAATACTACAGCTCAGAGACTGTACTCAGCACAACTTAGTGGGGGAAGGAAGCAGACCATAAAAGTGGTGACGACGCTCATTACCACTGCTTGCTTCCTGTAACATCTCCCAGCCTACATACTGTAAAGCTGCAGAATCCCATATCTCATGGGTTGGTGTTCAGCTGCTTTAATGGGGAAGAAAAAGTGTGTGTGTGTGTGTGGGAGCAAAGGGAACATGAGGCATGTGTTAGGAAAGGCAGCTCACCATCTCTCTTCTCAGCTTTTTCAGCTGATGCCTTCACCCAGACCACAAAAGCCTCAGTGCAGTGTGGGTGATGCCATGTACCATGGTCTCCCACCACCATTGACAGCCACCAAACTCTCTAAAAGTTGATGGATTGGCCTGGAAGATTGGTGGAAGAAAATTACCTCATGCTCCTCCAGCCATCGCTAAGACTTGCAGGTGATCGTCGATCCGTCGGCCGGTCGATGGGCTGATCGGCTGTCGGCATCAGTGGGTTTTGTCTCGCCATAGAGACGCCTGATCTATTGACCGAGGTAGTGGGAGGGGCGAGTGGTCCAAAAGTGTGGATCAGATCTCGGATCAGAGGTCCAAAGGTGCAGATCCTGCCGGGTGCTGTAGATGATGAGTGCAACTGGTTTTAGAAAGATGAACATATAAACACACGGAAGAAAGCATTAGTAAAAATTATTTTAATTGGATGATCAGAAATTTCAAAAGCTTGAGCTGTTAAGAAAAACACCATATCAACCTGAACCTAAATACATGGTAAAAGTTCAAACGAAAAATGGATATTACATAAATATTATTGGGTGAAATGGAAATGGACAGAAAAAGATTCGTTTCCGAAAAAAAAACTGTAGGTCCGAACCAATTCTAGAACCGGCCCTATGATTCCCAAAATTTAGGAAGCGGAACCGAGGTCAGGCCTATTAGTGATAACGAATGACGTTTATGCAGGGGCAATCAATATAAACCAAGGCATAGACTTAATGCACGAGATCATGTATTGATGACAAAGACACCTGATCTCCATGCCGAATGTCGAACATAAAACCAAATGTTCAAGAGTGCCATTCTTCAGGGAATAATACTATTATAAAAATATTTCAGATAAGAAAATGGTGTTTTCATATGGGTACAATGAAGAAGAATTCCAGTCGCTGCCTCTGGAGTTTTCCTATGTTAGATATGTTAAGCAGAGACTTCGGGTGTGTGAGGTGCTTTAGAAAACATCTCTTATCCTTCATCGAGGTCCGTTAGTCAGATTCCAAGGCTCTGGCGATGCTTCCATCTTATCAACTGCCCATGAAAAATTCTGAATAATAAGATTGTAATAAATTTAAATTAGCAACAATGCTACTAAAAATCTTGATAGCGAGCGAAAAAAAAGTTAAAAAAAGAAAGAAACAAAAACAAAAAAGAAACGGAGAAAGGAAGGCCTTCTTATTGCCTAAAACAATCCTAATTTTCATTCAGTAGCAGGCTGACTTTGCGATTATGGACCGTGGCACTATTAGAAGGAAGATGGTAGGAAATTGCACATCTTGATACTATACGGTCAAGACCAGCACTTCAGACAAGCAAAACCGAACAACCAAGCCACAAAAATTTCAGCAGTTGTACAGCGAAACACCAAAAATGCGTGGTTCGTGTCAAAGGTAGAACATCTATCTGCATGTTGAACATCAATGTAGTGTTGGGGTTCTCTTAACATATGGATCAAACAATTGTTTTATAGAATCAAAACCGAATAGATCCAAAATAATGGATTAAGAATGTTTTCATAAAACTTATTTAATCCACTATAATATACATGAAATCCTACAATAATTGATAAACATATTAACACGGAAGCGTACCTGATGAATCCATTAGAGTATTTTCTGAATTGATCGGTGATTTAGTCTTCCAATTGCAGAGTACCTTTTGAATTTTAGATTTCTCCTTGACGGGTGAAGAGAAACTTCATTTGATACTACAACCGGGGACCATAACCTTATTTATAGTCATAACTGATGAATCTACAATTATGATTGTATTCATAATTGATGAATCTGCAATTATGCCTCAAGAGTTTCATATTCCTAACTTATCTCGGCATTAAGTTAGGAACATGATAGTATCCACACAATTAATTTTCATAACAATTATGTCCCTTAGCCAAATAACTTTACTTTAATTGGATCACTTTAATTTTGGCTAATCAAAATAATGGCTTAACACATTTAATTATACATGTGTGACTCTTTAAAATTCTAACAATCTCCCACTGAGTCACATATGTATCCTTATAAATGTGATATACTTTATGAGCTCAAAACTATTGCCATTATTAAACAGGACATACAAAATAATCTCGTCCATTGGCCATATTAATATAGGACCAAAGCGGTCTTCGCTATATCAATCATAGCTAAACCCATCAATGATCACTAATATTAACATAACCAAATGACATAGATAAATTATGAAATGTGTAGCATGAAAATTACATGAATGTGATATGTACATGTCAATTTTCAACTGGTCCAACTTTATCTTTATAAGATCATTAATAACTTTAATAGTCACAATGTACAAAGTATAATAAACTGAAGCTTTATTTCTAATCAGAAAATGTCTGTACAAATACATAATCTGGCATAGAACATATAACAAACATATGACAGACTCCTACTAAACTGAAGTTTCCTCAAATTCTAATATACCCATATGAGCAGTATGCTCATAAAAAAAAAACTTAAGTGGTACATCTTTTGTGAGAGGATCTGTCAACATAAAGTTTGTTCCTAAGTGTTCTATAGAAATTTATTTACTTTGTACCCTTTCTTTCACAACCATGTTTGGTACCTCGCAATTCCGCATTCATGGATTCATGATAGGAAGCTATAGTATCAAGTAAATATAGATTGTCATAAGTCATAAGTGAACCAGTTCCAATCATATTTGAATTTAAAGACAAAGTAAACTGATTGTTTCCAGATGAACAAGAATAACCAGATTTATCCAAATAAGAAACAGAAATTAAGTTCCGTCTAAATGACGGTACAATAAAAGTGTCTTTTAAATCCATATAATATCCGGTACACAATAACAATCTAAATATTCCTATAGCTTCCACATCTACCAATTTTTCGTCCCCCACATAAATGCTTCTCTCAGCATTATTAGGCCTTCGGTAGCTTAGGCAACCTTGCATTGATACACTGATGTTAGTTGTTGCACCGGAGTCTAACCACCAAGTGTTTCTAGGTACTGAAGTTAAATTGATTTCTAAATAAACCAAAGTAAGGAATGTTCCCTTTTTAGCATGCCAAGCATGATATTTAGCACAGTCCTTCTTTAAATGCCCAGATTTCTTGCAAAAGAAACAAGTATCATCCTTATTTTGTTTCTTCTGTACTGGTCCTTATCAGCCTCATTCTTTCCAGATTTATATTTGCTTTTCTTGCCTTTATCCTTAGAGGTGTTGACCAAGTTTGCACTTTCAATCTTTTCTTGCTTTAATCTTTCTTCTTCTTGCACACAATATGAAATGAGCTCATTAAGAGACTATTTATTCCTTTGGTAGTTATAACTGACCTTAAACTGATTGAATTGTGTAGGGAGAGATATCAGAACAAAATGGACAAGTAAGTCCTCTGATAGGTTAAGCTTTAATGCTTTAAGCTTAAAAGTAAGATTAGACATTTCCATAATGTATTCCCTTATATTTCCTTTGCCGTTGTATCTCATGGTAAACAATCTTTGAAGTAGAGTGCTTGTTTCTGCCTTATCATTTTTAAGAAAACGTTTTTCTATTTCGGTAAGAAAATCTTTGGCCTTGGTAATCCCTTCGGACACCGCACCCCTAAAGGCTTCTGGAATACCGCGCTTAATGATCATGAGACTCATGCGATTAGACCTGTCCCACTTCTCATATAGTCTCCTATCATCATGAGTACTATTTTCTGTAAGAGAAGCAAGTTGGTCTTCTCTTAGTGCAAGGTCCAGATCCATGCAGCCCAAAACGATTAGAATATTTTCTTTCCAATCTTTAAAGTTGGTTCCGTTTAGAACTGATACAGAACTGAGGTTAGCAGATATTATTGCAAGAGAACCTAAATAAGAGAACAACATATAACCAGAAATTATGCTCATATTTATTACCATAAACTTAAGTAAATTCAAATAATGATTTAACCCATCTCAAGATACCAAGTGCAACATTAATATCTTGTCTTTGGACTTCAATATTAATTGCTAGTGGTAGTCTTGTTGTAATGATCAAATACTGATAATAAGGCATGTCAAATGAAAAACCCATCTTTGGATTGATTTATCATTTACATGTATAACTTTATAATTATCACGTATTTACCATTACAAGTATGTATAAAATCCTGCCAGTCATTAACCTTCCTTTGGGCCAGATAATTACCGCATGGATGTAAATACACATTACATTTAATATTTTCATGAGAAATGTTATATATGAAAGGTCACTTTGGCGACTTCATATATTAAATTACTCAATCTAATATTAAACAATCACTAATTGAATTTAAACCATATTAGTCAAATTGGCTTGATCTTAATTTATTGACTAAAATATTTAAAGCATGTAAATCATTCAATTTATGTCAACAAACAACTTTATAGAACCAATACTATGTTTAATCCAACATAATATTGCAACAATATTATTAAATCAACATAATATTGCAACAATATCTAATTAATTAAATTCATATTAATTAGATAAAATCCAAAAACAATATTATTAAACCAACATAATATTGCAACAATATCTAATTAATTAAATTCATATTAATTAGATAAAATCCAAAAACAATATTATTAAACCAACATAATATTACAATAATATCTAATTAATTAAATTCATATTAATTAGATAAAATCCAAAAACAATATTATTAAACCAACATAATATTACAATAATATCTAATTAATTAAATTCATATTAATTAGATAAAATCCAAAAAGAATTTGAAAAATTTATGCCTTGTAGTGCAAAAATGAATTTTTTGCATATTGATGAATAGGAAAAGACACGAAGTGGAAAAGATAATCCAAAATTAAACTGATATCATATCAGAAAAAGGCATTGAATTGAATGTGAAGCATGCTGTAGCATGATTACATAAAACCATAATCTTTTCCAACGATAGAATCAAATCACTTCAAAATAGCATGATTATATAAAACTATCATCTTTTCCAACGATAATAGAACCAAATCACTTCAAAATATTGATGAAAACATCATTAAAATATATGAGAAAATAAGCTTAAATGTTCATCAATCATTGTAGGATGGCTCTGATACCACTTGTTGGGGTTCTCTTAACATATCAAATATGGATCAAACAATTGTTTTATAGAATCAAAAACCAAATAGATCCAAAATAATGGATTAAGAATGTTTCCATAAAACTTATTTAATCCACTATAATATGCATGAAATCCTACGATAATTGATAAACATATTAACACGGAAGCGTACCTGATGAATCCATTAGAGTATTTTCTGAATTGATCGGTGATTTGGTCTTCCAATTGCATAGTACCTTTTGAACTTTAGATTTCTCCTTGATGGGTGAAGAGAAACTTCATTTGATACTGCAACCGGGGACCATAACCTTATTTATAGTCATAACTGATGAATCTACAATTATGATTGTATTCATAATTGATGAATCTGCAATTATGCCTCAAGAGTTTCATATTCCTAACTTATCTCGTCATTAAGTTAGGAACATGATGGTATCCACATAATTAATTTTCATAACAATTATGTCCCTTAGCCAAATAACTTTACTTTAATTGGATCACTTTAATTTTGGCTACTCAAAATAATGGCTTAACACATTTAATTATACATGTGTGACTCTTTAAAATTCTAACATGTAGATCCAATCTTTGGGTTAAGGTACTTCACAAAGCTTTTATAAAGACTTAGAGACAATAAAAGAGCTATGGAAGAACTATGTAGATGCCTGGATCAAATCTGAGATATTAGTATAAGAACACCAAGTAGATAGGACAGGGAGAATCAACAACTAGCACAATTAAGAAAATGTAATCTTGGTGTCTGGTTGTTATGTCCATAGCATCGCGGAGGTATAAAAAGCCGGCAAAGCTGATGCTCCAAATGCTCTTACAACAAAAATATCAATTGCAATGCATACTACCCTTAAAAAGGTTGTTCAACTTATGATCAAAAAGCCATCTAAAAGTATAACTATTAGATTATTAGATAAAATATATTATAGATATTATTTAATTTTGATTATGATTAACGGTCAATAAAATAGAAATTCAATTATGATATGATTCCATGATATTGATGGAGAGATTTTTCTAATTATTTACCCTAGATCTTTCATTTTTATTTACAAAAATACTCAACTAAGAGATTATAGATCTTATCTCATCTCTCCTTTATCCCTAAATCATCGTTTATAGTGGTCCTGTGAAGGATCGACATCGCTATAGCTTTCGAATCCGACGCCTACAAATCAAATAAAGACTTTCTAAGTAGATATGTATTGTAAATTTTGATCTATCATTATTTGATTTCAATTTTTTGACACTAATTTTTTTTTATATAATAGTATAATCATGGTTTTTATGCTTACAATTGGTATAAGAGCCCTGTTTTAAAATCAAATATTTTATATCGTAAAAGTATTTCAACTCTATTTTATATTTAGATCTATTTGTTAGTACCCTTCACTTGTGAAAATGTGTTATTCGATTTTAATATACAATACTTGAACAATCTATTTATTTTGTCGATATGCTTTTCTATGCAGTTCATCATGTTATCTGCTTTCACTACCGATCTTCTTTTCAATGGGCGAAGATCAATTACCTTTACAACTCTTTCTCCTTTTCACAGGTTTTGAAGACAACAACCTTTACAAGACTCTCTCTTTTAGACCTCACTCCTCCCTTATAAATCTTCTAATTTTGGGAGGAAGAGACTCACTAACTTTAGAGAAATTACAACACCTTTTTTCCAAGTATACTTTTTCTCTTTTTCTACTCAATTTGGTGCACTTTCAAGCAGAAATAACTTGGGTATTTATAGACCTCAAATGACTTTAAAAATGGACCCAAAAAAGGTATTATCCCGAGTTTCTCGGGTCTTGGCGGTACCACCGCCTATGCTGGGTGGTACCACCACTTGCGGCACTAACACTAGGCGGTACCATTGCCTGACACTGACATTGGGTGGTACCATCGCCTAACACTGACATTGGGCGGTACCACCGCTTGACACAGTCTAGGAGATTGTATCTGGGCGGTACCACCGTCTAGTCTGACGGTACCACCACCTGATAGCCTAAAAAATTATTCTCTTGACTTTTCCAACTCATATGTGGTTCCACCTAATCTTGGGTCACCGAATGAGTCTTCCACTTGGCCCAAAAGAGTCACAACTCAGGCCCAATGGGCCTATAATTGAGTTGGTATGGTTATATCCAAAAGCAATTCAATTACGACCTAAGTACGACTAATTAAGACATATGATTACAAGACTAGAATTCTATGTTGATTGGCATATGATTGTTTCATCCAATGCTTTATTCGATCATTCGGCGCATCGTCTTCTCCTTCGGCATATTGTTCAATCGGCACGTTGACCTCCCATAACTTCCGATCTCCTTAGTGCAATGTACAATCCTTCGGCTCGATGATTGAACTCACAACACGAAGTCCTTCTACCAGCATGTCGACCGATCCTCCAACCGACATCCAATCTTCTGATATGTTCACTTTCGGCCGACGTCCAATCTTCTAACATGTTCACTCTGGCCCAACGTTTGATTCTTTCTGCTTTAATCAATTTGTCTTTTCTGATTAAAGTTAGTTTTGCGTCACTCAAAACGCAGATTAGATCGTAAACTCATCAATTGATTTCATCATCAAAATCCGAGATTCAAAAATCTCTCCCTTTTTTTTATAATGACAACCAATTGATGACATAATTTAAACTAAACTCCCCCTATCAACATGCCATAATTTCAATCATGAATTATTTGCAATACATCATATCATTATTTACATCATAAGTTCAAGTATTGCATCTGAACCATCATTCATAATAAAATTTCATTATACCATGTATGATCATCATCATACCTTCTCCTTTGTCATCAACAAAAAGGAGAAGTGTAATTAGTAAGTTTTTAAGATATAATTTCAAAGCATTACATTTATCATCATGCAAGCTAGCAAGTTTTTCAGATTGAAAGTTAGTAAAAATTTTACATCTTTCGAGATGTGCAAAATAGCATGTTTTTGCATCTTCTTAAAATGTGCAAACTAGCACTTCTCTTTATATGTGCAAGTATTTTTTGGTTATTCTTGAAATGTGCAAGCTAGCATTTTTGTATTTCTTGAGATGCTAGCAAGTTTTTTTCTCCCCTTTGTTATTGTAAGAAAGAAGAAGATGAGAATAATACAATGGTGCAATTCATTTCCTTTTACATCAATTCTCTAAGCATCACATAAGGTATGTAACTATAAATACAAAAGAATTGTATATAATGAAAATCATGTAAAAAAAAAGATATAATATCAAAGATCATGTGAATATCAATAGATATGATTTATTTTGATATCCTTTAAAAAAATATGAAAAGAAATATTAGAAGACCGAATAGTAAGGGAAATCTTAAGTCATGAATTCCGAAAAAGATATTCTTTTTAGTAAATAGAAAAAAGTAACATAGGAGAATAAAATATCTTGATTTATGTATAAGAAATCTCAAGTTGTCAAGATCATGATTCATATATTAAAATTCTTAGAATTTATAAGAAAAATTATGATTCATAAAAAAAAAATTTCTTAAATAATAAGAAGGAATGATAGTAGAACACATAACAAGAGATCTTAATTCATAAAAGATTTGAAGTTATAATTCCAAGAAATCAAAAGAAAAATTATGATTCATTTAGATAATTCTTCTTTTGTAAATAGTAAAAAAGAAATAGGAGATAAAAGATCTTGATTCATTTAGAATAAATATATGAAAAATTTGGATAAAAGTCATTCAAATTTAAATAATAAAAATTACTTTCATAGTTCAAGAGAAAAATAACATAAATTAATCAATCTCTTATTGAAAAATCGATAAGATAGTGATAGAAAATTTCAAGAAAAATGCATTCGCTTTTTATGTGTTTCAATTTATGTGATTTATTTCACATAAGCATGCCTTTGTCTTTTATGCCAAATAAAAATATATATCATCATTTAAAACCAAAAAAGTAAATTTCATCATAAAAATCATCAATATCAATAAACTATAAATCTCAAAAATCATCATTACTTCAAATCATCATGCATAATTAAATCATTAAATCATGAAGCATGATTTCAATAAACATAAAATATTTTCAATCAAAATCATTTTGTTTCAGCTAGTAAGCTTTGTGAAGTGTGTTGGATCTCCGGTCATAAGCCTTGCATTCACTATCAAAGTTTTATTTTTGCTTCTAGCTTTCGATTGTAGAGATGTCTAAAGAAAGGTGGGTTTCCTTTAGGTACCCATTTGATTTTGGGTCCCACATGGTTGGATCTATATATTTTAATTTTTGGCATTAAGACATTCATGGTTCCTTTAGGAATCTAAACCAATTTATGTGAGTCATATTTTTTAAATAAATATTTAAAAATAAAATGATCACATCTACCACAAAAATTACATCTATTTTCATAGGAAACATATAATGCGGGTTCTTTAACGAAGATAGTTGACTTTTGTTGAGTATTATTCACAAAGCCAATTCATACATTTCTATAAACATGACTCTTATTGGCAAGAATCATGTTTAAGTATTTGTTGTAATAATTATTTTTTTTTTGGTATGAATCTAATTTTTCACATTTAGTGTAATAGTTTAGCATGCAATTATCATGCTTATTTTTTATTTTTCAAATTCATTAGAAAGAGAAGCATGATCCCTTTTTACCGACTAATTTAAATTTATCATACAAATCATTGAATGCATCAAATAATTCATTGTAAGGTAAAGACATTTCGATTGAGTCGTTTACCTCGTTGTTGAGAGTCGTTAAGGTGTAGTTCGCCACCTCGCCTTTATTGGTTTGCTTCTCGTCTTCGGATGAGCTCGATTTGTCCCAAGTTGCCTTAAGTGCTTTCTTCTTCTTTGATAACATCTTCTTTTTAAGTTCATTTTTATTTTTTTATTCTTATTTTATGAACATTTTAAATTTACTTGTGTGGAGTTCAAGATCATCATTACTTGAGCTTTCGCTCGAGTGGTCTTCTTTTGTTCTAAGTGTCAAATCCTTCATGTTCTTTGGAAGGTTATTCTCAAATTCATCATGTGCCATACACGTCATTTCATAGGTCATCATGTTAGGATCAAGAGCGCACTAAGGGGGGGGGGGGGGGGGGGGGGGGGGGGGGGGGTTGAATTAGTACAGTGGAAAACTTTCGCTATTTCAAAAACCTTATTTCGATTAAAGCCAATTCAACGAGAATGATTTCAACTCAATCCGTTTCGGAAGGAATTTGAACTTGAAGCCTTAAGTGAAATTGTAAGAGAAGACTAAGGTGATTTGCAGCAATGTAAGTTGCACAAATGAAAAGCGTCGGTTTCGTAAGTCTTCGAACGATTAAAGCCGATCTCGGAAGATGTTAACGTCAAAGCGTATGTAGACGAAGTTAAAGCACAGTAAGGATGAGAAGTAGTTTGTTATAAAAGAAAGTTGCTCAAAGTAAATGCAAACTGAGTTTTAGAGTGGTTCGGTCAAATGTGACCTACATCCACTTTCGGCTTCCTCCTCCGATGAGGTCACCGGCGTCCACTAGAGGCCTTCCTTCAATAGGCGAAGGCCAACCACCCTTTTACAGCTTTTCTCCTTTTGTCGGGCTTAGGAGAAAACCCTTACAAGTTTCACTCATCTCTTGAATGATCTCAATGCTTAGAAAGAAAGAGGAGAACTTTAGCTTTTACAACACTTTAAGGCCTCAAAGGCTCAAGAGTATTTCAAGATTTCGTGCCCTTTCATGCAAGAAAGGGTACGGTTTTTATAGGCCCCAAAAAGTTCAAAAATGGAGCCTAAAAGTGTCCAATCCCATATTTTTGAGGTCCTGGCGGTACCACCGCCATTATTGGGCGGTACTAACGCTCAGTCTAGGCGGTACCACCGCTTGATAGAGCTCGGAGATCGAGCTCTGGTGGCACCACCGCTTGACAGGGGTGGTACCACCACTAGCAGCAATAATTGCCGGTGGTGCCACCGCCTGACAGGGGCGGTACCACCGCCTAAAATTCCTAGGAGATCGAGTCTCCCAGGCGGTGCCACCGTCGGCCAGGAATTCAGGGGTCAAATGGGATAGCCCATTCGGCCCAATTTAGGTCTGTTAAGAGCCCAATTGGCCCCTAATTAAGTTAGTGGGATTACCTCCCAATCCTAACTCAATCTACACTCTAACTATGATAATTAAGACATGATTACTGCAATTCGTGTTCCGATGCGTCAATCGCTTCTTTCGGCGAGCTTCCGACGTACTTCCGGCGAACATTCGACGAACTCTTGGTGATGCTCCGACGGACTCCTAGCAAGCTCCTGGACTTTGCATTGATCTTCTTGGCGAGTTCCGACGAGCTTCTATGCCAAGCTCCTGGACTTCTCGGTTGGTTCCCACAGAACTTCCGACGAACGTCCGGACTTTCGACGAACTCTCGAACTCCCAACGTGATCTTGATCTTGACTCTGGCATAACACTTGCTGCATGTCTTACTGCCATCGTAGTTAATCTTGCACACTTTTCTCAACATATAGATTAGATCAATAAATGACAATTGACTTCATCATCAAAATCTAAGATTCAACAATCTCCCCTTTTTTGATGATGACAATCAATTAATGACGGAGTTAACCTTAACTCCCCCTATCTATATGTCATACTTGAGAAAAGTCATTCTTGAATTCAAAGCCTTTGAATTCAAGAGACATATTGATAAGTTAAGTTCATTTAAACTTATCAATACACACATCATGATTTCTATCATGATGTAACATTCTGAAAATGATGTCAAGGCATGACATCCATTTTCAAGTCTTATATTTCAAATATGAGAGATAACAATCATAGCAATTTATTCTATGGTAAGATATCAATTTATAAAATTATAAGTTAAGCTTTAGATATCTTATCATAATGCAAACATATCAAATTGCATCATTTATCATCAATTTATCAAATTTTGGTATCATTTCTCCCCCTTTGTCATCAACAAAAAGGAGAACGCTTCAACAATATATGTAAGTGTGGTAAATATTCATGTCATATTTCAATTTTGTAAAGAAATTTATATCAATCATATTTCAAGCATTCATGACATGGTATCATTAAAAAGTTCTCAACATTAAGGAGATAGCATTCATTATTTCTTCCCTTTTATTTATCATCAAAGCTTTGCATGAAGGAGGAAAGTAAGGAGGAAAAGCCATTGAGAACCAACTTTGAATGAAGTTAAAAATGATAAGAGAGTTTCATTAAATCATGCTTCATTTTTCACAAGGATCAAGATATTCATATGAAATTAAATCCTTGCAAGTGTTCATCTCAAAAAAATGTTCTTCCTTCATCAAGAAGGAATTCATGTGAAAGAATCATTATATCAAATCCATTTCTTAATAAAAATTTACAAAAGATAAATCCATGAGAGATGCATTTGCCAATTAATTCCATGTATAAAAAATTATTAAGTGATGGAGTACGGATATGAAATAAATTTGATATGGCATAGACTCATGAAAGTTTCATTCAAGAAATACATTAAGTCCAGAAGAAAAATACAACAAAATCATGCATTCGGACAATGTTTTGTCATAGCTTTTCAATCACAATTATGAAGGTAAACATGATATTGCATGATTATAGAAACTTTTAGCATCAAGGCACACAATTTTCAACACAGATTTTAAGTGAGTGATCAAAGAATTAAGAAAGTCCGAAAACGAAATTTAACAAATTCATGTATTCGGATAAATCAACATTCCTAATTCTCTTCTAATAAAATCAAATTGTTCTTCACTTAAAGGTTTTATAAAAATATCGGCCAATTGATGTTTTGTATCAATAAACTCTAGGATTACATCATGATTAGTGACATGATCTCGTATAAAGTGATGCCTAATGTCAATATGTTTTGTTCTAAAGTGTTGAATGAGATTCATTGTTAAACATATTGCACTTGTGTTATCACATTTTATAAGGATATTTTTAAGATGAATCTTATAGTTCTCTAAAGTGTTTTTCATCCACGCAACTTGTGCACAGCATACACTAGTAGCAATGTACTCTAGTTCGATTGTAGATAATGCAACAGAGTTTTGTTTCTTGGATAACCAAGAAATAAGTACGTGTCCTAAAAACTAATATGTTCTGGATATGCTTTTTCTATCTAATCGACACCCAGCAAAATCCGCATCAGTATATGCGATTAGTTCAAAGTTCTCATATTTTGGATACCATAATCCTAGATTAGTGGTACCTTTAAGATATCTAAGTATTCTCTTAACTGCTTTAAGATGAGATATTTTAGGATTAGATTGAAACCTAGCACAAAGACCTACACTAAACATGATATCCGTTCTTGTTGCGGTGAGATATAGTAGACTTCCTATCATACCCCTATAAGCTTTTTTATCAAAGCTTTCTCCTCTTTAGCAAATCTAAAGCATATTTTGTTTGACTAAGAAAAATATCATTACTTAGTTGTTTGATTTGTAAGCCTAAAAAGAAGGTTAATTCTCCCATCAAACTCATTTCAAATTCAAGACTCATACTTTTAACAAATGATTCATAAAGAGATTCATTCGTGGAACCGAAAATAATATCATCAACATAAATTTGAACAATAAAAAAATTATTTTCAAATTTTTTTTCAAAGAGAAGTTGTGGTTGTATCCATTAGATTCATAAAATTTTTGAAAATCATGGTTTTGAAATTCACCATCGTGATCACTTCGAATTGACGAAATCATAAAACCCTTTTCATTTTGAACGAGTTTACTAAACTTAGAGAAATACCTAAAGCATTCACTTTTATGTGTCAAAAAATAAGTCCATGTGTATCTACTAAAATCATCCACTATGACAAATGCGTATTTGCTATCTCCTAGGCTTGATGTAGAAATTGGTCCGAATAAGTCCATATGGATTAATTACAAAGGTCTAGAGGTGCTTATTTGGTTCTTAGGTTTGAAGCTACCTTTTATTTGTTTTCCTAGTTGACATGCATCACACATATTATCTTTGATAAACTTGATATGAGGAATTCCTCTTATAAGTTCTTTAGATAAAATTTAAGAGATTAGTTTCATGCTAGCATGACCTAATCTCCTATGCCAAAGCCAAGCATCATCATTTAAAACTAAAAAATATATTTCATTACAAAGATCATTGATATCAATGGTGTATATGTTATTTTGTTTTAATGCAATCATAGATGTGTTTTTGTGTGGTTTTTCAATAATGCAAGCATTAGATTCAAATTTAATAATATATCTTTTATCATACAATTGACTAATGCTCAAGAGGTTATGTTTTAAGCCATCAACTAATAATACATCTTTAATAAAGAAGTTAGATTTGTTACCTATGGTTCCTTTGCCAATGATTTTACCCTTGTTGTTGTCTTCAAATGTGACATATCCTTCGTCTATGCTAGCGAGCTTAGAGAATTGAGATGGATCTCCGGTCATATACCTTGAGCATCTACTATCAAGGTACCATCTCTTGCTCTTAGCTTATGATGGTATATGTTTCTACAAAAGATGATGATTTTTAGGTACCCATTTGACCTTGGGTACTTCAAAAATCGATTGGCTTAACTTATCATTTTGTATGGAGTTCTTTATAGTTCCTTTAGGAACCCAAATCAATTTATGTGGACTACACTTTTTAAATAGACAATGATAATCTATATGTCCAAGTTTGCAACAAAAGTTACATTTCTTTTGGGGTGAAACATGCAAGGTAGGACTTTTAACAAAGGTGGTTGGATTATGATGAGAGCTACTCACAAATCCGATTCCGCCTTTTCTATAAACATGACCCTTGTCGGCAAGGATCATGTTCAATGACTTGCTACTAACCTCAAATTTTTTCAAATATCTTTAAGTAGCAAGTTTTCATTTTGAATTATTTCTAAATCATGGCATTTCTTACATGGAGCTAAACTATCATTATGCTCAATTTTTAATTTATTGAAATCGCTAATAAGAGATTCATGCTCCTTTTTTAATAATTTATATTTTTACTAATTATTTTACATTCATCAAATAAATCATGAAAAGCATCTAATAATTCATCAAATGATAAATTTGCATCGATTGAACTTATTACCTCATCTTCAATGGTCATTAGCACATAGTGAGCAATTTGCTTAGTGTTGGTTGGCTCCTCTTCTTCGGATGTGCTTGAGTCGTCCCATATTGCTTTGAGCACCTTCTTCCTTGGTGTCCTCTTCTTGGCTTGGGGACATTCACTCTTGTAGTGTCTCGGTTTTTTGCATTCGTAGAAAATTACTTGTTCTTTCTTGGGTTCAAATTTATTTTTAGTGTCATTTTTAAATTTATTTTTTAATAATTTTTTTGAATTTCCTTGTTAAAAGTGCCAAGGCATCATCAAAGTCCTCATCGCTTGAGTTTTCTCTCAAGTGGTCTTCTTGTGTTTCAGTGTCATATCCTTCCTGTTCTTTGGAAGGGTATCCTCAAGCTCTTCATGAGCTTTACATGTCATTTCATAGGTCATTAGTGACCCAATTAGTTCTTCAAGAGGAAAAATATTTAAATCTTTGACCTCTTGAATAGTCGTGACTTTAGGGTCCCAACTCTTTGGAAGGGATCTTAAAACTTTATTAACGAGCTCAAAATCTAAAAAACATTTACCAAGTCCTTTTAGACCATTGACGACATCCGTAAAACGGGTGTACATGTCTCCAATAGTCTCACTTGGTTTCATTCGAAATAATTCATAAGAATGTATTAAAAGGTTGATTTTTGACTCTTTCACTCTATTAGTGCCTTCGTGAGTCACTTCGAGTGTGTGCCAAATATCAAAAGTTGTTTCACAAATTGAAACTCGATTGAATTTGTTTTTATCTAATGCACAAAATAAGGCATTTATAGCCTTTGCGTTTAAAGCGAAAGTCTTCTTCTCCAACTCATTCCAATCGTTCATTGGAAGAGAAGACTTTTGAAATCCATTTTCTACAATATTCCAAAGCTCAAAATCCATTGAAATCAAGAAGATCCTTATTCTTGTCTTCCAATATATGTAATCCGTCCCATTAAACATGGGCGGACGTGTAATTGAATGACCCTCTTGGTTGCAGCCAAATGCTATCTCTCTTGGGTTTAAAATCAACTAGAGTGAACCTTGCTCTGATACCAATTGTTATGATCAAGAGCGCACTAAGAGGGGGGGGGGGGTGAATTAGTGCAGCAGAAAACTTTTGCTATTTCAAAAATCTTATTTCGATTAAAGTCAATTCAATGAGAATGATTTCAACTCAATCTATTTAGGAAGGAATTTAAACTTGAAACCTTAAGTGAAAATGTAAGAGAAGACAAAGGTGATTTGCAGCAATGTAAGTTGCACAAATGAAAAGCGTCAGTTTTGTAAAGTCTTCATACGATTAAGCTGATCTTGGAAGATGTTAACGTTAAAGCGTATGTAGACGTAGTTAAAGCACAGTAAGGAGGAGAGTCAGTTTGCTATAAAAGAAAGTTGCTCAAAGTAAATGCAAATCGAGTTTTAGAGTGGTTCGGTCAAACGTGACCTACATCCACTTTCGGCTTCCTCCTCCGACGAGGTCACCAGCATCCACTAGAGGCCTTCCTTCAATAAGCGAAGGCCAACCACCCTTTGATAGCTTTTCTCCTTTTGCCGGGCTTAGGAGACAACCCTTACAAGTTTCACTCCTCTCTTGAATGATCTAAACACTTAGAAAGAAGGAGGAGAACTCTAGCTTTTACAACACTTTAAGGCCTCAAAGACTCAAGAGTATTTTAAGATTTCGCGCCCTTTCATGCAGGAAAGGCTGGGGTTTTTATAGGCCTCAATGAGTTAAAAAATGAAGCCTAAAAGTGTCCAATCCTAGATTTTTGGGGTCCTAGTGGTACCACCGCCATTACTGGGCGGTACTATCACTTGTCATCTAACACTGGGTGGTACTACCGCTCAGTCTGGGCGGTACCACCGCTTGACAGAGCTCGGAGACCAAGCTCTAGCGGTACCACCGCTGGCAACAATAACTGTCGGTGGTGCCACCGCCTGATAGGGGCGGTACCATCGCCCAAAATTCCTAGGAGATCGAATCTCTCAAGCAGTGCCACCGTCGGCTAAGAATTCAGGGATCGAATGGGCTGTTCCATTCAGCCTAATTTAGGTCTGTTACGAGCCCAATTGGCCCCTAATTAAATTAGTAGGATTATCTCCTAATCCTAACGTAATCTACACTCTAACTACGATAGTTAAGACATGATTACTGCAATTCATGTTCCGGTGCATCAATTGCTTCTTCCGGTGAGCTTCCAGCGAACATCCGATGAACTCTCGGCGATGCTCCGGCAGACTCCTAGCAAGCTCCTGGACTTCACGACGATCTTCTTGGCGAGTTCCGACGAGCTTCTATGCCAAGCTCTTGGACTTCTCGGTTGGTTCCCGCAGAACTTCCGACGAACATCCGGACTTCCGATGAACTCTTGAACTCCCAACGTGATCTTGATCTTGACTCCGACATAACACCTGCTGCATGTCTTACTGCTATCATAGTTAATCCTGCACACTTTTATTAACATATAGATTAGATCAACAAATGACAATTGACTTCATCATCAAAATCTGAGATTCAACACATTAAAGACCTGATAAGTTCTTTAAGGGAAAAGTTATTTAGGTCCTTTACTTCTTGTATTGTTGTAACTTTAGGATCCCAATATTTTGGAAGAGATTTTAATATATTGTTAACTAGTTCAAAATTAAAAAATTTTTTACTAAGTGCTTTTAGACTATTGACAACATTTGTAAAACGAGTGTATATATCTCCAATAGTCTTGCTTGGTTTCATGCAAAATAACTCATAGCTATGAACCAAAAGATTAATTTTTGACTCTTTAACCCTACTTGGGTCTTCATGTGTGACTTCGAGTGTGTGTCAAATATCATGTGTAGTTTCACACAAAACAAAGTGTTCATTGCTTTAGTATTCATGGAGAAAGTCTTCTTTTCCAAATCATTTCATTCGTTCATTGGTTTGGAAGACTTTTCAAAACGGCTTTCAACAATGTTCCATAACTCAAAATTCATAGAGAGTAAGAAAATTCTCATTCTAATTTTTCAAAGCATTAGTCTGTCCTATTGAACATAGGAGGACGAATGATATAATGACCTTCTTGATTGCCGACAAAAGCTATCTCTCTTGGGTTTTAAACCAAATAGAAAGTAACTTTGCTCTGATACTACTTGTTAGGATTGAAATCGACACTAAAGGGGGGGGGGGGGGGGGGGTGAATTAGTGTTTTTAATAAAATTATCAATTTAAAAAACTTCTGTTCAATAAGGCGTATCGAAAATATGTTTAACTTGAAAATATTTATAAGCGTAGTAAGTAAACAAGTAAATCAGTTAACAATATAAATGAAAAGCATGAAGAAAATACAAATCAATTTTATAGTGGTTCGGTTGTCGTGACTTACGTCCACTCTCGATTCCTCTTTACTCGAGGCCACCGGCTTTCACTACCAATCTTCTTTCTAATAGAAGAAGATCAACTATCTTTACAACTCTTTCTCATTTTCATAGGTTTAGGAGACAACCTTTACAAACCTCTCTCTTTTAGACCTTACTCTTCTCTTAGAAACCTTCTAACTTTAGGAGGAAGATGCTAGTCATAGGTGTCCTGCAAGCCAATCACGTGAGTGATGGCACGTGTGACATGATACCCATTCTTTTTACTCATTATATTATTTGGTATTTTATCACTTTATATTGCTTGTTGCATACATGCATATATATATTATGATATCCGTGGATCTGTGCAATGGGAATCGGATCATGATGAGATCACGATAATGAGACTAATTCACCTTTAAACACAGATTGTAAACAATCCTGGTCATAGGTTACTCGAAAGGGACATCGAGATAACCGGACAAACTAGTGTACTGTATACCCGTACATATGATGAAGGTGGTTGGTCTCATAGTTGTTCAAGTGGGGACACTATGGCTATAATGCAGGTGCTCATTGGAGAATGAGTTAACTAATTGATCTGCTCACGAAATGCTGGATGGTTGATGATGCCTTATTATCAAACAACGATTCCGTAGTCCTAGTGGTGTATCTGGTCCTTAGACTTGAGACACCTAGGATTTCCTATATGAGTACTCTACTCTTTGATATTGGACTTATAGGTCTAGAGGTTCCAGATCTAGCATAGTTGGTCATCGGGAGTGACAGCCAACCTTACAAGGACTATTGAGTGTCGATAGAGGATCATTCACTCTCGGTGTCATGAAAGGAATATCTCATGTGTTCTTGTTCAGACAAATCCTTGGTCAGGGTCATTCGGATTGAGAGAGAAAGAGTTCTCCGGGATAAATTGATTAGAGCGAGACTCGAGTAGAAACTATATGGGCCTAACAGTACCATGCCCAGTATATGGTCTTTGGGATATTAGATGGATGAAGGACTATAGATATATGGTAACTGAAAACAGATAGGTTCAAAGGATTGGATTCTCTTATATCGTCTATGAACTATGGCGTAGTAGCCTAGTACATCCGTAGTCGATGAGTCGAGTGAATTATTATGAAGATAATAATTCAATGAGCTAGAAGGAGTTCTGACAGGTATGACTCATAGCCAACTCGATATTGGGCCTAGAGGGTCACACACATATGGTAGGCGTTGCGACGAGTAGAGGTTCAAATATGAGATATCCATCGAACCCCCTATCTTATTGGATATTTAATAAGCTCTTGAATTATTGGATCCTATGGATGAGATCCAATAAGAGCTAATAAAAGATTATTGGATAGAGATCTATTAATCTAAGAGGCTTAGGTAGTTGGATGAAGATCCAATACCCAATCGGACAAGATCCATTAGGGTTAAGTTGATAGGAGGCCTCTATAAATAGGAGGGAACCAAACATCCATATGCTAGAGGTTTTCTTGGTTGCCACCTCCTATTCTCCTCTCTCATTCTTCTCCTCAAATAGCAGGCTTGGAGATTTGAGGAGCGTCGTCACAGTCCTGCTATGTGGATCACCGCTAGAAAGGAGGACGCTTGACCTCCTTTATCCTCTCCTACATATATACATATATTCATGGATATACAATTTCCCTATATAACAAAATCTTCCATATATGTAGTTTTTAGTTTTACGGATTTTGCACACCAATCTTCTTATGATGACGAACACATCTTCGAAAAATTTAGGGATTTTATTTTATATTTTTTCGCTACGCATGTGATGTCACCCTAGATTTCCCTACAGTGGTATTAGAGCCAATTTGTTCATACGAAACATTGGTTTTGAACTACGTGTGTTGTGTTTTAGGAAGACTTTCGTCATCAAAATCGTTGACACAAAAGGTGAGAGAGGGCAGCAAATATTACTGCCCTCGCAGGTTGGCCAATGGCTGCTTGCAACCTTGGCCGAGGCCTAGCCACCTACGTGTAGGTGGTCGGCGGTCAGCAGCCAACCGCTTGTGGCTAGCAGTATGCGAGTCGCAGGTAGGTAGCCGTAGGGGCAGTGGCGCTTGCGGGCGCTGTGCCCGCGGGTAGAGGTGGTCGTGGGGGCATCGGAGCTTGCGATCACTGCGCCCATGAGTAGAGCCGCCCGCGCCACGGGCAAAATCGCCCGCGAGCATGGGTGGTGCCCCCTCCCCTCGATGTCGTGGTCGTTGTCGACAAGGTGGCGGCAGCCACACTACAAGGCAGCAAGGGAGAAGGAGAAAGGGGAATTAGGGTTTTTGGTAAAATGATAGATTTGCCTCTTAGAATTTTAAACATTTTGAGTCTGTCCTATCTATCCAAATTACCAAAATATCCCTCATAATTTAGAAAAATTCTTGTATGTCCCTAATTTCAAAAAAAATAATTAATTAAAAGTTTAATTAATTATAATAATAATTATTATTATTATCTAGTAGTCCTAAATAATAATATTTAAATGTGATGTACGATGTGGACGGATGCTAATGGACTATGTAATGTGTGCGTACTTGTGATTATTATTATTGGGGCTTGTGAGCCTCCATTTTATTTCTCATTTATTGTCGGGCATACGTGCCTTTCATTAAGTTATAATTACACGAGGAGGCATAGTGGGAGTGTGGAAGTGATAGCGGGACCCACGAAGTCGAGATGGACAATCGCGATACATGGAGATGCGTCGAGATGCCGACGGAACTGATGAGGACGAGATGGATGATCATAGGGCATGAATATGCACCGCTGCACATATGGATCTTGATGTGAGTGATTTGGTCCACTAGCTCGGGCCTGATCACATTAGGCTGTGGTCCATGATCATATGATGTGATTGTTTGTATACTCACTATATATATATATATATATATATATATATATATATTTGCATGCGATGTAGATATATATTAAATATGTATGTGTGTGATATGTCATATTAGGAGGCCAAATCAAAATCCCCTCTCTCGATAATATTAAGTCGATAAACATGAGACAATTAGATTGACCCACATGACCTTCTATCGTTATAGGTATGGATCGATTCTCGATGTAGGTTGAGTTGGTTGAGTCTCTCGAGGCTCACCTATATCATGATTCACTATCTTGCCTATGATATAGAGATGTCACTAGTGACCTGAGGACATGGTATGCTTGGTCGAGTCCCTCGATGGTATATCATCGAATCAGACTCATCTTGTAACGATGGTGTTGACTTAAGCAAACATCATGGTTTGTTGAGTCCTTCGAGACCATGGTGGTTCGAAGGCCAAACAAGATGGGAATCATAAGGAGTTTTAATCGGCAAGAGTTGCCAACCTTTTGGTCTCAATGTGATTGGTCGAGTCTCTCGATGTTACACTAAGACATTGATTGGATTTTAATCCCCACTAGAAGTCTATTGGAAACTTTTGTTTCACATGCTGAGGGTGTCACGTGACTTGCTAGAAAAATAGTGGGAGTAGATTAAGATAAAAGTGCATATCTTATTTATTTTTCTACGAAATCTGCATGTTATTTATTTCTGCTGCATCTTTATTTTCATAAATGTCACTTTCAAATCCCTTGCGTGGCATACTTGATGTCAACCATCTCACTAGTCTAAATTATACGGATTGGCTTCGCAACTTGAGAATTGTTATTATGACGGAGAAAATCCTGTATGTCCCTGATATAGTGATGCTTACGCTCGAGGAAGGGGCAAGTGAGGATGAGATCTCTTGCTACGTTTAGTACATAGATGACTCCACTATTTCTCAGTGTTACATGTTAGGTAGGTTCCATGACTGCTGAGTTATAGAGGCAACATGAAAAGATGGATGCTAGATCCATTCTCATATATGTCCGCAAACTATTTGAGGAACAGGGAAGGACTCAGCGATATGAGATATCTAAGAGCCTCTTCCATGCTAGGATGATTAAGGGGATACCGATTTAGAACTATGTCCTAAAGATGATTGAGTGGATAAAGAAATTCACAAGTCTAGGAATGGTCATAGAGGATAGCTTGTGTGTGGATCTTGTGCTTCAGTTCCTACCAGATTTCTTTTCACAATTCATAACTCATAATGACTCTCCCTGAGCTCCTCAATATGTTGAGGGAGGCAGAGAGCACTATCAAGAAAGAGAAGCCATTTCTCTATACTAGTGAGACCAGAAAGAAAAGAAAGGCAAAAAAGTTACTTAAGAAAGTATAAGAATGAAGTGGAAAACTAGATTGAAAATAGTATTAAGACTTTTTGATCAGATCGGGGAGGTAAATACTTGAGTACACAGTTCACCTAGTTCCTCAAGGACTATGGGATTCTATCCTAATGGACATATACGTATATACCTCAGTTCAATGGTGTATCGGAAGAGGCTCTTGGATATCTCATATCGCTGTATCCTTCCCTATTCCTCAAATAGTTTACGGAGCCATGAAGCCCAACATGTAACACTGAGTAAGAGTGAAGTCATCTATGTACTTCATGTAGCGAGCGATCTCATCCTCACTTGCCCCTTCCTCAGGCATAGGCATCACTGTATCAAGAACATACACTATTTTCTCTATCGTGAGAATAATTCTCAAGTTATGGTGCTAATATGTATAATTCGGACTAGTGACGCGCTTGAAATCAAGTATGCCACGTAAGGGATTTGAAAACGATATTTTTTTAAAATAAAGATGCAGTAGAAATTAATAACATGTAGATTATGTAGAAAAATAAACAAATAAGATATGGACTTCTATCTTAATCTACTCCCACTATTTTCTCACAAAACACATAACTCCCTCTAGTGTGTGAATCGGAGACCCCCGACGGATCTCTAGTGGGGATCGGGATCTAATTGGTGTCTTAACATAATCTCGAAGAACTTGACCAATCACGCTAAGCCCGTAAAGGTAGGCAACTCTTGTCGATCACAACTCCTTATGACTCCCGTCCTGTTCAGCCTCTGAATCACCATGGTCTCGAGGGACTCGACTAGCCATGATGTTTCATTAAGTCAATACCATCGTTACAAGATGAGTCTCATTCGATGGTATACCCTCGAGGGACTCGACCAACCATACCATATCCTCGGGTCACCGATGACATCTCTCTATCATAGGCAAGATAGCGAATCACGATATAGGTGAGCCTCGAATGACTCGACCAACTCAACCTATGTTGAGAATCGGTCTCTACCTATAACGATGGAAGGCCACATGGGTCAATCTAATTATCTCATGTTTGCCGACTTAATATTATTGAGAGAGGAGATTTTGATTTGGTTTCCTAATATAACATATCACTCACATACATATTTAATATATATCTATATCGCATGTAAATATATATGCATATCTAGTAGGTGTATAAGCAATCACATATCACACGAGCAATCATACCAGATGATCATGGGCCACGGCCTAATGTGATCATGCTTGAGCCAATAGGCATAATCACTCAAATCAAGATCTATGTGTGGCGCATCTCCATGCCCTGTTATCGTCCATCTCGTCCTCATCGGTTTCGTCGGTATCTCAACGCATCTCTATGCATCGCGAACGTTCGTTTCAGCCTCGTGGGTCCCTCTATCGCTTCCACGCTCCTGCTGCATCTTCTCATGTGATTACAACTTAATTATAGGTACGCAGGCCCAATAATAAACAAGAATAAAATTTGAGGCTCGTAGGCCCTAATAATAATAATAATAATAATAATAATAATAATCACATGAACACACACATCACATAGTCAATGATCATCCGTCCATCTCATACATCAAATGTAAATATCATTATATAAGACTACTAGATAATAATAATAATAGTTAATTAAATCTTTTGATTAACTAATATTTTTCTGAAATTAAGGACATGTAAGAAATTTTCTAGGGGTATTTTGATAATTTAGATAGAAAGGTCATAATTCAAAATTTCTAAAATTTTGAGGGGCAAAACTATCTTTTGCCCAAAAAAACCCTATCCGTCTTTCCTTGCTGCTGCATTGCAACGGCCGCTGCCACCCCGCCGGCAGCGACCACTGCAAGGCGCGTGGGCATAGCCTTTGCCCACGAGTTGCGCTACCCCCGCGGGCGGGCGCCCTTGCGAGCACTGTTGCCCCTACGGGTGGTTCAGCCCGTGGGTGCAATGCCCATAAGCGACGCTGCAACCACCCGCAGACGACGCTATCCCCGTGGGTGGGCGCCCCTGCAGGCAATTTTGCTCGCCGACACAGCGCTCGCATGCGTCACTACAGGTGCCACCCGCACTTGCGGGCTGGCCACTCGCAAGCACCGCTGCTTGTGCTGCAGGCGTGCATAGCGTAGGCAACCTGCCTATGGATAGGTGCAACCGCTGCATACGGGCAGCCTACCTGCGGGGTGGTCGACAACCACCGTAGATGGCCAAGATTGCAAGCAGCCTTTGGCTATTCTAGGAGCGCAACAAGGGCAATAACAGTTACTACCCTTTCTCGCCTTTTGTGTCAATAATTTTGACGACAAAATTCTTCCTGAAACATAACACACACAGTTTAAAACCAATCTTTCGCACAAACAACCTGACTTTGATACCACTGTAAGAAAATCTAGGGGCAACATCATATGTGTAGTGGAATAACAGAAAACAAAAATCCTAATTTCCCAAAAATGTATTCGTCGTCGTGCGAAGATTAGTGCACAAAACACGCAAAACTAAAACCCACGCGTGAGATAGTTGTGTTACATAGAGAGATTGTATATCCTAGAATCTTTACATATCTATAGGAGAGGATGAAGGAGGTCAAGCATCCTCCTCTCTAGCGGTGATCCACATAGTAGGGCTATGACGATGCTTCTCGAATCGCTGTCCAAATCTCCACACCTACTATTTAGCTCAACGTCCAATCTTCTGACATGTTAACTCCGGCCCAATGTCTGATTCCCCCTGCTTTAATCAATTTGTCTCTCCTTGATCGAAGCTAGTCCTGCATCACTCAAAACACAGATTAGATCACAAACTCATCAATTGATTTCATCATCAAAATTCGAGATTCAACACACAGTCGATGAGTCGAGTGAATTGTTATGGAGATAATAATTTATTGAGCCAAAAGGAGTTCTGATAGGTATGACTCACGGTCAAGACGATATTGGGCCTAAAGAGTCATACATATATGATAGGTGTTGCAACGAGTAGAGGTTCGAATATAAGATATTCGTCGGAGCTCCTATCTTATTGGATATCCAATAAGCCCTTAAATTATTGGATCATATGGACGAGATCCAATAAGAGCCAATGTGAGATTATTGGGTGGAGACCCACTAATCTAAGAGGCTTGGATAGTTGGATGAAGATCCAGTACCCAATAGGGTAGGATCTATTAAGGACAAGTTGATAGAGAGCCTCTATAAATAGAAGGGAACCAAAGGGCCATAGGCTAGATCCCTTTTAGCTGACACCTTCTATTCTCCTACCTCTCTCTCCTTCTCAACCTACAGCCCCTATTTTGGGGCATGTGGATAACAAGAAGAGCCGACCCCTTCTTGATTGCGTGATGTGCGTAGCGAGAAGATTTGAGCAGCGATTTGAGGAGCGTTTTCACAGCCCCTGCCATGTGAATCACCACTAGAGAGGAGGACAGTTGACCTCCTTCATCTCTCTCATAGATATACAGGAATTCAGGGATATACGATCTCCCTAGGTAACATAATCTTCTTATACGCGTAGTTTTTGCTAGTCATATATTCCCTACAAGCGAATCACATGAGTGATGACACGTGTGACATGATACACATTTTTTTCTTATTATATTTTGACATGTTATCACTTTATATTGCTTATTGCATATATATATATATATATATATATATATATATATATATATATATATATATATATATATATATATATATATATATATATATATATATATATATATATATATATATATATATATATATATATATATATATATATATATATATATATATATATATATATATATATATATATATATATATATATATATAGTGATGTCTATGGATTTGTGCAATGGGAATCGGATCGTGATGAGATCACGATAATGAGACCGATTCACCTTTAAACACAGACCCTAAATAATCCTAGTGTTAGGAACGAGTCGACACTAAGAGGGAGGGGGGGAGGGGGTGGTAAAAATCATAGTTCTGAAAATTTCTTTCGTTTCGTACAATAAAACTAATTTCGAAAACTTAAAAGCGTATGTAATTGTAGGCATAGTAAAAACATAGTAAGAAGGTAAGGAGGTTTGCAGTAAGATAAATTACACAAAAGAAAAGACAAACTGGATTTTTATAGTGGTTCGGTCATCGTGACCTACATCCACTCCGCCGATTCCTCTTCCGTCGAGGCCATCGGCATTCACTATCGATCTTCCTTTAATAGGCGAAGATCAACCTCCTTCTTACATCCCTCTTCTCCTTTTCACAGGTTTAGGAGACAACCTTTACAAGCACTTGCTCCTCTCTCAAACTATTCTAACACTTAAACTAGAAGAGGAGGATTCTCACAAGAGATTACAACAGCGTTTTTTCCTTTTTAAATTCTTTGTGCTTGTGTAAGTTAACCATGGATGAGAGGGGTATTTATAGGCTTCAAGTTGATTAAACCTCGGATCCTAAAAAGGTCTTATCCCAGGTTTCCTGGGTACTGGCAGTACCACCATCGTTCCTAGGCGGTACTACCATCGTAGGATTTGCTACTAGGCAGTACCACCGTCGAATAAGGGCGGTACCACCGCTAGCAGCAATACTACCGATGGTACCACTGCCCAGCTTGGGCGGTACCATAGCCCAGATTTCCTAGGGTGCTGTTCCCCAAGCAGTACCACCGCCAGCCAAGGTTTCAGCACCCTGGTTGGGCCTTGAATCCGGCCCAAACCAGCCCAAATTCGGGCCCAATTGGCCCCTAACAGAGTTGATGGGATTACCTCCCAATCCTAACTCTAATTATGTGCTAACTACGATTCCTAAGACATATTCTAAGCAAGATATTCTTCTGACAAGCTTTCAGCGATCTTCCGGCGAACTTTCGACGATCTCTCGGTAATGTTCCGGTGGACTCCCGGCATGCTCCTAGACTTCACGACAATCTTCTTGGTGAGTTCCGATGAGTTTCTTTGGCAAGCTCCTGGACTTCTCGGTTGGTTCCGACAGAACTTCCAACGAATGTCCGGACTTCCGACAAACTCTCAAACTCCCAACGAAATCGCGTTCTTGACTCTGGGACTTCATTTTGCTTTATGCCTTGCTATCATAGTTAATCCTGCACACATAAAAATACACTTTGATATAGACAATTATTACTAAGCATGAATCATGTTGTTCGGCACGTCATTGGTCCATTGACGCTTCGTCCGATTCTTCGGCGCATCGTCCGATCTTGCGGCCTATTGCCCAATCGGTTAGTTGATCTCCACAACTCCAATATTCTTGGCAAAATATCCGCTCTTCTTGGCCCGATGCCCGAATCCATGGCCCGAAGCCTTTTGTCGATACATCAACCGATCCTTCGGCCCAACATGATTCTTCTTGCTTTAATTGTCTCTCCCTGATCGAAGAATCCTATGTCACTCAAAATGCAGATCAAATCATAAATACTTATCAATTGGTTTCATCATCAAAATCTGAGATTCAATAATCTCTCCCTTTTTGATGATGACAACCAATTGATGACGGAGTTAACCTTAACTCCCGGAGTTTAAACAAACTCTCCCCTATCAATATGTCATATTGATAGAACTCTTGAATTCAAAAATTTAAGCAACATGTTATCATAAACTTATGCATAACATCATTATACTTCTCCCCCTTTGTCATCAACAAAAAGGAGAAGTTCAACTATAAGTGTTTGAGATATAATGTCAAACATTGCATTTATCATCATGCAATTTGTAAGCTTGAAAATTTAGCAAGTGCTACATCATGCAAGCTATCAAGTTTTAGATATGTAAGGTAGTAAGATAGCAAGTTTATACAAGCTAGCAAAAATTTTGAAAGCAAATGCAAGATAGCTTTCTTGTTGAAGTGTGTAAGCTAGCGATTCTTACTTTCTATTGCAATGTGCAAGTTACAAGTTTTGCTTCTTGAGATTGGCAAGGTAGTGATGTTCAAGATAGCAAACTCTTTCTTCTCTTCTGAGAAGTGCCATTTTTGTTTCCTTTGCAAAGTGCAATCTAGCAAAATTTTATATATTTTTTTTTATACAAGCTAGCAGTTTGACAAGTGTTACTTCTCTTTGAAGTTTGAAAGCTAACAAGTTTTTGAAAAATAATGCAAGAAAACAAGCTAGCAAGATACAATGTTTTACATTAAGCAAGCTACATGAAGCACGTTTGTATCTTCTCCTTAGATGTGCTAGCAAGCAAGCAAGTTTTTCTCTTTACAATTTGTGAGCTAGCAAATTTTACACATATGAAAGTTGGCAAGATTTTTACATCTTTTTTAGATGAGCAAGCTTTTTGTTTCTTCTGGAAGTATGTAAGCTAGCTAGCAAGCTAGCTATCTCCCCCTGCAAGTTTGTGCATCATATCAAATCATCATTCATAATTACATCAATGTTTTAATCATTATTTCAATATGTTTGTACATCATTATAGTTTCAATTTACAATATACATAATTTTAAAACTTTACATATCATCCTTACTCTATGCATGATACTAAAAATAAATCAATCATCATATCATACATGATACTCATAAGCTAGCAAATTTATATCATTTTAGAGCATCAAAATAATATCATGAGTATTTCATGCATTCATATCATTACATGAAGAATATCAAGAAGAATTAGGAGATGAGATATACTTCAAGAATACAAGGAATTATGCAAAGACAAAAAAAAATCATATCATGAAAGATGAGATCATGTGAATACCAAAAGACATTATTCATTTTGACAAATCTCCTCTTAGATATTCAAAGAGAAATCTTAGGAGATCAAATAATAAAAGATATTCAAATAAAATTTTAAGTCATGAATTTCGAAAAAGATATTCAAATGATATTTTAAGTCATGAATTTTGAAAAAGATATTCTCTTTAGTAAATCGTAAAAGGAAACGTAGGAGAAAAAGATTTTAATTAATGCATAAGAAATCTTATTATTCATATAAAAAATCTCCTCTTTAGTAAAATATCAAGAAAATCGTAGGAGTATAAAGAAGAGATCTTGATTCAAAAAAGCTCAAGTAATTCCAAGAAACCAATATCATGATTTTGATAAAACTCATTCAAATTCAAATCGTCAAAATCATCAAAATCTCAACATTTCTTTCAAGAGATTCAAAATAGCATAAATAATTTTATTAGTCTCTTAGTGAAAAATCGATAAGATAGAGAAAAAGAAAATTTTCAAGAAAAATGCTTTCCTCCTTTTGTTTCAACTTATTGATTGATTTCATACATGTATGTTCTTTTCTTTTATGTCAAATCATGCATCATTCATTAACACCAAAAAAGAACTTTCAAAAGATCACAAAAACTATCATGCATAAGTTCAATGTATAAAATCATCATTTCTTCAAATCATCATGCTTAATTAAATATAAAATCATCATGCATAAGTTCGAAAGAGTAAAAATCTCATCATTGAAATCATCAAGATCAATAAACCATAATTTACCCAAAAATCATCATTACTTCAAATCATCATGCATAATTTAAATATAAAATCATCAAGCATAATACTTACATTGTTTCATATAAGCATACCTTTTTCATTTATGCCAAATCAAAACATGCATCATTTTTAAAACCAAAAAAGTAACTTTCATTATAGTAAAAATCGATAATCTATAAATCGTAAGAATCATCATATATAATTTCGAAAGATAAACTCATTAAGCATAATTTCAAATTATCATTATATTATTAAAACATCTAGCATGATTTAAGTCTAACATTTTGTTCCTTTATCATAACACATGTAATTTTTATTTTCTTCAAAATTACTAGAAAAAGAAAAGCATGATCCCCTTTTATTTATTTCTTTTTTTGTATTTTATATACTAATTTAAAAACAACATATGAAATGCATCAAGTAATTTCAAAATAAATTAACGGTATTTTGATTACCTCACCGTCGAAAGCCATTCAGACATAGTTTGTCATCTCGCCTTTGTTAATTTTCTTGTCTTCGAATGAGCTCGATTCATCCTAAAGTGGTTCCCTCTTCTTGTGTTCATAGTAAGTAGTTATGCTCTTTTTAAGTTTATTTTTGTTCTTTAATCGTTGTTTCATGAACTTTTTAAATTTCATGAGGAGTTCAAGTTCACCATCACTTGAGCTTATGCTCAAGTGGTCTTCTTTTGTTCGAAGTGCTAATTCCTTTCTGTTCTTTGGAAGGTTGTTCTCAAGTTCGTTTTGTGCATTGTGCGTCATTTCATATGTCATCAATGAACCAAAAAGTTCTTCAAGTGAAAAATTATTAAGATCTTTTGCCTCTTGTATTGCGATTACTTTCGGATCCCAACTCTTATTAAGGGAATGTAAAATTTTGTTTACAAGTTCAAAATCCAAAAAACTTCTACCAAGTGCTTTTAAACCATTGACGACATCCGTAAAACAAGTGTACATGTCAACAATGATTTCGCTTGGCTTCATTCGAAATTGTTCAAAATCGTGCATTAAAAGATTGACTTTAGAATTTTTTACTCTAGTAGTGCTTTCGTGTGTGATTTCAAGAGTGTGTCAAATATCGAAAGCCATTTCGCACGTAGAAATTCGATTGAATTTTTTTTTGTCTAAAGTGCAAAATAGAGCATTCATAGCTCTAGCATTTAAAGAAAAAGTCTTATTCTCCAAATCATTCCAATGGCTCATTGGAAGAGAAGACCTTCGAAAACCGCTTTCGACAATATTCCTTAAATTCAAATCCAATGAAAGCAAGAAAACTCTCATTCGAGTTTTTCAATATGTATAGTCCGTCTCATTGAACAAGGGAGGACGAATGAGAGAGTGATCCTCTTGAAAGCCGAAAAGAGTCATTTCTATTTAGGTATTAAACCAAATATGAAAAACGAGGCTCTAATACCAACTATTAGGAACGAGTCGGCACTAAGAGAGGGGGGTGAATTAATGCAACGGTAAAATTATGTCAGTTCGAAAATCTTCGTACATTAAAACTGATTTCAGAAAAATACTTGAGATTGAAAGCGTACAGAAGAGCGTAGTGGATGTAAAGCAAGAAATTTTACAGTAAAGATAAATTGCACAAATAGAAATCCAAACCGAGTTTTATAGTGGTTCGGTCATCATGACCTACATCCACTCCGTCAATTTCTCTTCCGTCAAGGCCACCGGCATCCACTATCATTCTTCCTTTAATAGGCAAAGATCAACCTCCTTCTTACACCCCTCTTCCCCTTTTCATAGGTTTAGGAGACAACCTTTACAAGCACACTCTCCTCTCTAAACAGAATTCTAAGTTTAAGTTAAAGGAGGGGATTTCTCAAGAGATTTCTACAGCGTTTTCTCACTTTTAAACTCTCTGTGCTTGTGTATGTTAACCAAGGATGAGAGGGTTATTTATAGGCCTCAAGCCTGGGTATTTATAGGCCTCAAGTTGATTCAAACTTGGAGCCTAAAAATATCTCATCCAGGGTTTCCTAAGTACGGGCGGTACCACCACCAGTGTCAGTCTAACACTAACACTACACTGGGTGGTACCACCACCTGACAAGGGTAGTACCACCGCCTGACAAGGGTAGTGCCACCGTTTGGCACCTTGTCACTGGGCGGTACCACCGCCCAGAATTCCTGGGATGCTGTTCCCCAAGCAGTGCCACCACCGGCCAGGCTTTCATCATCCTGGTTGGGCCTTGAATCTAGCCCAAACTAGCCTAACTTCGGGCCTAGTTGGCCCCTAACATAGTTGATGAGATTATCTCCCTATCCTAACTCTATTTATGTGCTAACTATAATTCCTAAGACATATTCTTAGCAAAATAAGTCCGGTTTCTTCTGGCGAACTTCCGACGATCTCTCAGCAATGTTCCGGCGGACTCCTAGCAAGCTCCTGGACTTCACGATGATCTTCTTGGTGAGTTCCAATGAGCTTCTTTGGCAAGCTCTAGGACTTCTCGGTCAATTTTGGCATAACTTCCGACGAACTATCACGGACAAACTTCTAAACATGATGTTTAATGTAATGCTTATGCATGTCCGTGTCTTTTGGTATGTTCATACTTTGCCTAGCATGTAGAGAGACAGCTTAAGGCTTAAGAGTCCCATTTTAGTTGGGTTTAATGGTCGTTTTAGGCTTATAAATAAATATTGTGTCATGTGGACACTTGTGAGAGATTTTCGGTCTATAGTGGACCATTTTACCTTTTGTTGTGCAATTGTTCAGAGCTTGTAAAGTCTGTTTGTAATTTATATTATCTATGAAGTATTTTCGAAAATGTTTGCTTGTGGATCCCGAATGAGGCGTTTTCTCTAACCCGTTTTCTCTTTTGTGGGTCCTAAGGGACATGGGAGGCTTCGGGGAGGCTGGCCTTTACGGACGGACACGCAAGGGTGCCGCACGACTTAGGCAAAACTAGCTAAGTCCGTGACAAATGGTATCAGAGCGGGACAAGCACTCATAAAAACACTTAGCATGCAAATGTGGGGGACCTAGTGGGGCTGCGTTGAGGGCAATCAGCACATGCGTGACCGTTTGGGGGAAAACGGGCATGGAGATGTAGGGAAAAGTAGTCGCTCGGAGGAGCGGGCATCTGAGATTGGCATTCAGAGGAATGGTCAACCCTTCGCATAAGAGACACCACGAGAACAGGTAAGCTTGGAGGAATGCGGAGCGCACAAAGGTTGGGATGGTTGAGTTTGAGCTACAGCTCAACGTTGACAACTATACTTGATGGTGCTCAAGGCAAGCGAGGCGCTTGGTAAAGGATGAGACCATGCAATGTGGAATGAGTTGCTTAGTGACCGTAAGAGTTGTGCAAAGCTCATAGAGGTGAGGTGAATTGCTAATTCAAAGAATTCGATACTCATACATGGGCTTGTATGCGAACGATGGAATGTTCGTGACCATCCCAAGGCGACCGAAACTCGACGCCATGGAGCATTGAAACTTTCTCTTCGGCATGTGAAGGATACATCCGTAGGAGGTTGAAGTGTACAACGAGTTCAGCATGTTGCTAGGCCTTGAGTGGTGCAGCGGGGGCTGTATTGACGTGGAGTCGCAATCTAGCAAGTGCATTTGTAGGAGGCAGAATAATGAACAATTTGTTCAGCAAATCGGAGTAGTCCAAGGGGATAGTGGTCTCTAAAACGAAGAGAGATGTTGCTCCAATGGGACAGTTATCCAGGAGGGATAAGTCTCGGCTCTCTAGTGGGAGAATCATGTGGGATGGACTTCACATGTTGAGGAGGAGTACCTCAACAAACAACAACTCCACGAAGCGCAATGGACCGAGTAAGCAGCGAGGAGTCATCGCATGATCTCGCTTGAGAGAATGCATTGGTGGATGCATTACGAGATCAAGTGGGGTAGCGACCCAAAGCAACATAAATGAAGGTACACTTGGAGTCGATATGGAGATCGGACTCAAGGGAGGGCTGACCCGTGGAATAGTGGATGCGAGGGCCACCATCAACTCAATGCAAAAACAAGGAGCGGAGCAACTTGGGTGTAACTTGGCAAAGTACCCAAGCCGCATGAAGGAAGCCAGCATAGAAGATGGAACATGGAGCGGAGGCACAATGCTTTCCTTGGACAGAGGTCGACATGAACTCTTGTAGAGGCAAGAGCAGGAACATGTTGTTCCATGGGCCCTTTATTCTGACGAAGCAAACTCATCTTGCATGGTGCCAAAGACGAAGGGAACTTCTAGGCACATGCACCTTATCTCGGAGAAGCATTTGATGGAGGAACTAAGGCGACTCAACTTGCAGAGGCGAAGTTACGTTCAGAAGGCCTTAACACAGGGCAAGAGGACGCGAAGGCAGGTACTCTTGAAGAATATGCCATAGTGTTGCCATTCAAGTTGCCATGAAGAAAGCGGTGCATAGCGAAAATTGTGCTAGTATGGGCAAAGGCCCAATCCAAACAATGGTGCACTAATTGCAGCGAAGTCGGGGGGACTTCGGGAGCTACTAGGCAATGGACTGTCCTAGAGCGGTGCTTCGTCTAGGTGTGACCCAAGAGTAGGTGGATGATGGTCTATTGCCAAAGGAGCGAACAAAATCGAAGGTGGAAGAGACCCTGCATTGTATTGGCAGAGGCCACATATGGAGGGATCACAATTTGAGTTCATCCCACAAGGATCAGAATGCAATGGAGATGTCACCAGGAGGCGACATGGTACAACGTATCGTGGTGGAATAGTTTGTGGCAATGCGATACACATGAATGAGTCCCGTGAGGGACTAGATCATACAGAGGTATGATCGGGTGCTACTGGAAGCTCCACTTCGGTGAACAACACGACGGCAAGAAGGGCTGTGGATTCAAGGAGTGAAGGCCATGGTACCGCAAAGGCGGGTCTTCCGTGCGTGCATCAAATTTTACATCGGATGAAAGTCTTGGTCATCAGCATATGGGGGCTGTGTTCCACCAAGGGAAAAGTTTGAATGCAAGTACTAGTGAGTCCCAAGGGAGGGACTTGATCATGTAGAGGTATGATCAAAGTAGTGTTGAATCTTGTATTTTGATGATGAAACCACTTGATATGTGTTTATAATTTAAACTGCATTTTGAGTGATGTAGGTCTACTCGATCAGGATTAGACAGTTAACGCAGGAGGAATTGACGTTGCACCAGAGGAGATCACATCAAGATATAGGATGGCAGAAGGCTTCGGACGTCGGGCATCGGGCCAAGGAGAGCGAAATTGTGCCAAGGATATCGGGGTTGCGGAGGTCAACCGCCGATTGGGTAACAAACCGTAAGAGAGGATGATGCACCGAAGAATCGGACGAAGTGCCAACCAATGACGTGCCGGGAAACAGAATGTCAATCCGCTTTGTATTAATTGTCTAGATCGGAGTAGAGTTTTGGCTTGTGTGTGTAGGATTAACTACGATAACGATGAAGACATAAAGCAAAACAAAGTGCCGGAGTCAAGCGCGAAGGATTCGATGGGAGTTCGAGAGTTTGACGGATGTCCGAAGGTTCGTCGGGAATGCTGCTGGAACTAGCCGAGAATGAGTAGGGAGCTTGTCGTAGGGTTTTTCGGAAGCTCGCCGGAAGGTTCGTGAGAAGTTCGTGGAGCTCGCCGAGAAAGATCGGAGCTTGCCGAAGAAGCTCGTCGGAACTCGCCAAGATCAAATCGTGAAGTCTAGGAGCTTGCTGGGAGTCCGCAGAATGGTTTCTGAGAGTTTATCGGAAGACCGTCAGATGTTCGTTGGAAGCTCGCCGGAAGAAGTCTTGACTTACGGACTTTATAATAGCTTAGAAAATATCTTTAAATTCATAGTTAGCATGTTACTTAGGGTTAGGATTAGGTGTTAATCCTATAAACCAAGTAGGGGCCAATTGGGCTCTAGTTCGGACTGGTTTGGGCCAAGTTTGGAGCCCAACCAGTGAGCTGAAATAGTGTAGGCGGTGGCACCGCTTGGCTGGGCGGTGGCACCACCCAGCACTCGAGAGCTAGGCGGTGGCACCGCTAGTACACTGTCAATGTCAGACACTGACAGGCGGTGGCACCGCCACTGACAGGCGATGGCACCGCCAGCATCGGGAACCAAAGAGAATTCAAATTTTGGAGCCCAAATTTGAATCCTCTTGAGGCCTATAAATACCTCTCAATTCTCAGCTGAGATGACAACCTTTGAGAAGCATTAGATTGAGACAAAAGCCTTTGTAAAGTCTTTAGCAAGTCTTGTTTTCAATTGCTTGAGTGTTCACCTCCTTCTTTCTCTTTGAAAATTTGTAAGAGAGTGAACCACTTGTAAAAGGTTGTAAGAGGGGTATTTGTCCTTCCTCTTCAAAGTGATTTGCTAGTGGAAGTTGGGAGCCTCTTCGAAGAAGGCTTCGCAAGTGGATGTAGGTAATTTTGACCGAACCACTCTAAAACTGCTGTGTTCTCTGGTTTGCATTTTATTCTTACCATTTACATACTGTAAACTACTTTACTTAGTCACTACGCTTCCATACGCTTCTAAGTTATCAAGCTTCCAAAATCGGTTTTCATCGAAATTGGTTTTTATCGTACGAAAGTTTTTAAACCAATGTTATTTTACCGCTGTACTAATTCACCCCCCCCCCCCCTCTTAGTGTCGCTCCAATCCTAACAATTGGTATTAGAGCACGGTATTTCTCATTTCGGATTTACACCCGAGAGAAATGGCTCTTCATGGCTTTCAAGAGGGCTTATCGGTTGTTCGTCCACCGTTGTTTAATGGATTGGACTACACTTATTGGAAAACTCGAATGAGAGTTTTCTTGATTTCTATGAATTTTGATTTATGGAATATTGTTGAAAACAGTTTTCAACTTCCCTCTAAACTGATGAACGAATGGTCGGATTTGGAGAAGAAGTATTTTTCTTTAAACGCAAAGGCTATGAATGTCTTATTTTACGCTTTGGACAAAAATGAGTTCAATCGGGTTTCTTTATGTGAAACGGCTTTCGACATATGGCACACTCTTGAAATCACACACGAAGGCACTTCTAGAGTTAAAGATTCGAAAATTAACATTTTATTGCATGATTTTGAGCTTTTTCGAATGCAACCAAGCGAGACTATAGGCGACATGTACACCCGTTTCATGGATGTCATCAATAATCTAAGAGCTCTTGGCAAATGTTTTTCGGATTTTGAACTCGTAACAAGATTTTGCGTTCTCTTTCTAAGAAGTGGGATTCAAAAGTAACTGCAATACAAGAAGCTAAAAACCTAAACAACTTACCACTTGAAGAACTAATTGGTTCGTTGATGACATATGAAATGGTGCATAATGCACATGATGAACATAATGAACAAAATCACCTTCCAAAGAACAGGAAGGATTTGGAACCCCGGACAAATGAATACCACTTGAGCGAAGACTCAAGTGATGAGGACAATGATGAACTTGAACTTCGAACACTAAATCTTAATGAGTTTATTAAACAAAAATTTAAAATAAACAATGAACTTAAACGGAGGAAGAGGCCAAAGAAGAGGAAGGCAACCAAGGATAAATCAAGAACTTCTAAAGGTGAAACGGCGAATTGGGCTTTGACGGGCTTCGACTACAAGGTAAGTAACTCAACTCTCTTGAATTATTTTGAAATTACTTAAAGCCCTTCATGAGTGCTTAATTTAGATAGTAGGAATAGGAAATAAAAATTTATTTTTCAAAAATTATATCATGTTTTTCTTTGTAGCATCTTTGAAAAATTAAAAATTTGATCATGAAAAGTATATTGCAAAGGTTTCATGCATGTTATGTTTTGAAATGTTAAATGATGCAATATTAGGGATGATAATATGATATGTGATAATGCTTAGGATTAATCCATACATATGTATGTTGATGATTTTTTTTTGAAGTAAATGTTGATTTGAACCTCTCATTTTAGATTAATATGTTTTTGGTCTAATCGTTTTTATGATTAATTAAGATGACATTCTCATGACATATTAAGATGACATAGTGCATGTACATCTATGTATGAATTTCTTAATAGTCTTTTAATGATAGACGTGATATCATGATGTGTTTGGTCTTAACGGCTTCATGACGAAACTTATGTTTCGATTTTAAATGATGATACTTGTTTTCACAAAAAGACTTGAATACCCTCACATGAAATCAATTGTATGAAATGGAAATAATTTTCTATCCTATTGAGATTAATGAATTTATTTTACTAATCTTGTGAATCTCATGAAAATAAACATGATGAATATTTTGAAAATAAATGAGTGTATCATGCATTTGGTCTTAATGATTTCTCTTTAACATACTTTTTGAAATCATACTTGATGATGAATATCAAGATATTAAAAGGATGTTATCATGGAATCATGCTTGATGATTTGTTTTTTACCTTTCCGTATTAAATGTTGACACTTGTTTTATTAAAGGTAAATGCATGCTTATAAGAAGCAAATCACATGAATAGAAATTTATAAAAACAAAATGTGATCCTCTATCTTATCGTTTTTTTTTTTAATAAATCTATGCTTGTCATGTATGAATTTATTGAATGTGACTTTGAGGATGATTTCAGATTTTACAAATGCTTGATTCATACTTATGACATGAGACACATTTTAAATATGAATCATGTTCAATGCTTCAATCATGTTACATCTCCTTAATTCATTTTGTTCTCCTATATTTATTTACTAAATGGGAGAATCTTTCGAATGAATGAAATGATACAAATGAATCACTTATCGATATAAATTTTTGAAATATCCTTTTAATATGATGTTGATATTTTGAGATGCCTATTGGAATTCATGACATGAGATAATTGAATCCTTGACTTACTCTTTATATGGTTTGAAAATAGATATTTAAAATCTTGCTTGATGAGTTGTCTTATAAGATTTTGCCTTTACGTCTTGAACTTTCATGCTTATATTGATTTGGCATATAAAGACTAAGGCATGCTTAGATGAAAAAGAATCACTTAAAAAATATTTTTCCCATCTGATCGAGATTAATGATTTCATGATATTTTGTGAATCTCGAAATTGATTTTAATGACTTGATTATGAGTTTCAAGTTACCGATTTGATTTGAATAAGTTTTATTTAAATCATAATCTTGATCTTGCAAAATTGGAATCACAAATAATATCTTTGGGTATTCATGAATTGATACTCACAATATGAAAGTATTGGTATTCCTGACTTGAATTTGATTGAAACATTGCATGCTTAAATTAATCATTCTCCTATGTTTCAAAAATTCTTTAAAAGCCTTATGAGATGACTGAAAATTAATTTGCTTTATGATGAATCACGAATTATGACATGATCTATGATATTGATATATTTTAATCATGATCCTTGGTTGTATAATTCTTTTGCTCTATTAAAAGGATTTATTGAATGAATCATGTCCTTCTTGAATTTTCTTGATATCATGACATGATTTTGTAAGTTGGCTTGTATAATGATTAAAATCTTTTGGCCAATGATTTCTCCCTTCTTTTCGGTAATGACAAAGGGGGAGAAATATATGAATAGATACTATGAGTGTCATATTTGAATAATAAATATATGAATTAATGCTATAAGTGCCATATTTGAATTTGAATTATGTTAAGATATCAAAAGAAGCTTGCATCGAAATATATGGTAAATTGATAATCGAAATTCTATGATTGCCATATGCCATGTTTGCATCATATTAAGAGAATGTTTGATAATATTAAGAGAATATTTTGATAATATATGGTAAATTGATAATCGAAATTCCATGATTGCCATATTGCCATATTGCCATATGCCATGTTTGCATCATATTTTGACTTGCCATATGCAAGCTTAACACCTTTTTGCTGATAACAAAGGGGGAGAAGTAGATGAAATCCCTATCTTTTTTATGCTTACTTTGATGATGTAATCTTATGTTGTTTACTTTGATATTGTAATCTTAAAATGATGCTTACTTTGATGTTGTAATCTTAAAATGATGCTTACTTTGATGTTGAAACTCTGTGCTGAAAAATTCTATGATGTTGTGATCTTTTCAAATACTGAAAAGGTCTATGATGTTGTGATCTCTTTATCATACAAATGATGCATTATCGGATTGTGAACTTTTTATTGCTACAATGCAATAATGATGATATTTTATGCAAAGAGTGATGAAAGGCTCCATCGAAATATTTTATCATGCATGAAATGATTGTGCATCTAATATCTTAATGACTTGAAATTATAATGATACACAATGCATGTGATTTCTAAATCAAAGCTTGAATTCAAGGTTGTGAATTCAAGTTCATACGTCGTATAGATAGGGAGAGTTAAGGTTAACTCCTTCACTAATTAGTTGTCATCATAAAAAAGGGAGAGATTGTTGAATCTTGAATTTTAATGATAAAATCAATTGGTAAATTATTTGACCTAATTTATGTATTGAGATAAGTGTGTAGGATTAACTATGATAGCAGTAAGACACAAAGCAGGTGTTGTGTCGGAGTCAAGATCGAGATCTCATTGGGAGTTCAAGAGTTCATCAAAAGTTCTGTCGGAACTAACCGAGAAGTCTAGGAGCTTGCCAAAAAAGCTCTTCGAAACTCGCCAAGAAGATCATCGTAAAGTTCAGGAGCTTACCGGGAGTCTGCCAGAACATTGTCGATAGTTCATCGGAAGTTCGCCAGAAGATCGTCGAAAGCTCACCGGAAGAGCAATTGACATACCGAAACAAGATGCTTTGTCAATTGTCTTAATTATTGTAGTTAGTTCGTAAATTGAGTTAGGATTAGGAGGTAATCCCACTAACTTAGTTAGGGGCCACTCGGGCCCTTAAACAGGGATGAATTGGGTCGGATTGAATAGCCTATTCAGCCCTTGAAATTATGGCCGACGATGGCACCGCTTGGGAGACCTAGTTTCCCAGGTGGTCTAGGTGGTGGTACCGCTAGTAGTTAATGCTACCAGTGGTGGTATCGCCCCTGTCAGGTAGTGGTACCACTAGAGCTCGGTCTATGAGCTCTGTCAGGCAATCGTACCATCCAGACTAGGTGGTGGTACCGCCTAGTATCAAACTACATATGGTAGTACCACCCAGTGTCAGACTACAGGTGGTAGTACCACCCAATAATGGCAGTGGTACCGCCAGTACCCCGAAATCCGGGAATGTGACACTTTTTAGTTTCAATTCTAAAGCCAATTGGGGCCTAAAAATACCTCACCTTTTTCTACATGAAAGGGCATGAAAGCATTGGCATAATCCAGAATTCTTGAGTGTTAAAGTGTTGTAAAAAAGCGCTAGAGTCCTCCTCCCTTTTTAAGTATTGAAATCATTCAAGAGAGGTGTGAGACTTGTAAGAGTTATTTCCTAAGCCCGTGAAAAAGAGAAAGCATTGTAAAAGATTGTTGGTCTTCATATATTGAATGAAAGCCATTAGTGGATGCCAGTGACCTCAACAGAAGAGGAATCCGAAAGTGGATGTAAGTCATAATGACCGAACCACTCTAAATTCTGGTTTGCTTTTCATTTGTGTAATTTAAATTATTGCAAACCTCCTTAATATTCTCTTTGCACTTTTACGAATGCTTTTAAATTTAATTTCTCTCTGAATCAGATTGAATCGAAATGAATATTTTTTGGAATCGAGTTTAATCGAAAAAATTTTCTCCTGCACTAATTCGCCCCCCCCCCCCCCCCCCCTCCTAGTGTCGCTCTTGATCCTAGTATGGACATCCATGGATTAATGGGTTGAGTACTTTGTACTCAATACCTTGAAGATTAAAGATCACCGGGGAGTGGAGATTTCTACTAATTAGGCATACCATCAATGGCGGCTTTTAGAAATGAGCATTTTGTTCTAAGTTTATTATTTTATCTTCTAATACTTAAAATTTCAATATCATCACACAAAAAACATATCACTCATGGTCTATTTAAATTTTTTTCCCAAAAGGATTTACATATTCTTTTTACAAATTGATACTATGTAGCATATGAAATTTTGTTTTAACGACAACTTCTAGTATTACCACCCATTATATGTTCTTTGTGCTTTCAACTTCTGAAGTTGGACAATCAATTAGCACACTGATTTTTCAGTTTTGCAACATAATATAGAGATTTAAACTTAGGATTGGTGGGTTCTAAATCATTGATATGCTTTATGTTTAGAATCTTTTGGTCGAGGCCGTCCACTTAATATAATCAAACAAAATGCCAAGGTTCATTTAAGAAATATGCACTTTTAGTAGCATAATTTTGCAAATTGTCAGAATCTAAGTGATGGTGGTGCTGAGTGCTTGTAACGTGGTTTATTGATTCTAGATATTTGGTAAACCCTAAGATCTTATTATAAAAGAAATGGAAGAGAAAGGGATAATCGTTTCGAGGGGATCAGCCTCTTTAATCACTTTGAGGGGATCGACATCCTAGGGTTTGTCAAAACACTGAATAGTATTTTTCATAGATTGATTTATTAATTAAAAATAGAGTTACATTATTATTTATAGAGTTCCACTTAGGGTCCACTAGGACTTAGACTCTTAATAATAAATAAATATTAAATAAATCCCTATCTGACTCTAATTGAATTAAACGGACTCAATAAACAACTGGATTAAATAGACTCAATAAACATTATTCAAAAAGCTCAGAAAAAGGGTCCTAACAATTTCTCCCTCTTTAAATCAGCCTTGTCCTCAAGGCTGAGTAACATCAAACTCGGGGAGCTTCTCTTTCAGCACTTCAGTCATAGGCTATCTATAACGCATCACAATCCGTTGATCAAGTAATTATGGTCTCCACTTTTTGATAGTATAAGCAATAGGTTGGTTTTTCAGTATAGTAATTGTTGCAAGAAACTCCTGGCCCTGTATAATTAATTTTAGCCTTGAACATTTGCTATCATAAGTTAAAATCCATCCTTCAGTGATCTTTACTTCAAATCTATCATGGCCTTCAATTTGGTGGGCTAATCGGCCTGCAACTTTCCTATCCATAAAATTATTAATGTTACCCGTATCAATCAAAATAGTGACAGGCTGATGCTTCAAAGTTCTTTCTGATTTTCATAGTTTGTGGGTTAGCGTAGCTAGCCAATACATGCATTGTAGAGCTCCCTCTGAGATATCTAAAAATCCACTTCACTGCTGCCCAGTGCTCTTTGCCTGGATTTGCAAGAAATCTGCTAGTAACACCCACTGCATATGCGATGTCCGGTCTCGTACATACCATTGCATACATTAAACTTCCAACTGCTGAAGCATAAGGAACCTTTTACATTTTCTTCTTCTCCTCATCACTTGACGGACTTTGTTCTGAGCACAACTTGAAGTGACCTGCAAGAGGAGAACCAACTGGTTTTGCGTTGCTCATACTGAATCTTTCCAATACCTTCTCGATGTATTTCTCCTGTGACAACCAAATCTTCTTGTTTTTCCTGTCACGGGAAATCTGCATGCCTAGTATTTGCTTTGCTGGCCCCATGTCCTTCATTGCAAAAGACTCACTCAGTTCCTTCTTCAACCTGTCAATTTTAGACATATCTTTCCCAAGAATAAGCATGTCATCAACATAAAGTAAGAGAATAATAAAATCCTCACTAAACCATTTAATGTACACACAATGATCTGAAGCCGTTCTTTTGTATCCATTTTCTATCATAAATGAATCAAACTTTCTGTACCATTGTCTTGGAGCTTGCTTTAGCCCATACAAGCTCTTCTTCAACTTGTAGACAAAATTATCTTTACCTTTGACTTTGAAGCCTTCTGGTTGCTCCATATAAATTTCCTCCTCCAAATTACTATGAAGGAAAGTTGTCTTCACATCTAACTGCTCAATCTCCAAGTCCTGGCTAGCAGCAATACCAAGAGCAACACGAATAGAAGACATTTTAACAACAGGAGAGAAAATCTCTTCAAAGTCAATACCTTTCTTTTGACCAAAGCCTTTCACAACCAATCTAGCTTTGTACTTTGGTTGAGAACAATATTCTTGAGTCTTCAACCTAAAAACCCACTTGTTCTTCAAGGCCTTCATTCCATTTGGTAGCAGCACCAAATTATAAGTGTGGTTCTTCTGAAGAGCATACATCTCTTCCTGCATAGCAACTAACCACTTCTCTTTCTGCTCACTTTCAACTGCTTCCTGGTAACTCTCTGGTTCACCTGCATCAGTAAGCATCACATACTCATCTGTAGAGTATCTTTTGGAAGGTTGACGTTGTCTAGAAGATCTTCTCAACTAAGGTTCTGTTGGAACTTGCTCTCCTACTTCTTCTTGCTCAACATGTCCTGCAGGTAGATCAACATCAGGCTCTACACTATCTTCTTGCACATCTCCCCCATCACCATGATATACTAGAGGAATAACTGGGTCACAATCTGCTAATCCTTCTGCAGAAGTCTTGGCATGTGTCTTCTTCTTCAAATCTTCAAAGGTTTGATCCTCAAAGAAGACTACATCTCTACTTCTGAATACCTTCTGCTTTTCTGGATCCCAAAGCCTGTAACCAAAATGATCATGTGAGTAACCAAGAAAAATACATTCTTTAGACTTACCATCCAGCTTGGACCTCTCATTGTCTAGAATATGTGCAAATGCGCGACAACCAAATACTCTCAAATGCCTATAGGAAACATCTTTCTCTGATCATACATGCTCTGCAACATCACCATCTAGGGCTGTACATGGTGATAAGTTGATCACATCAACTGTAGTCCTCAAATTCTCATCCCAAAACCTTTTGGGTAGCTTGGCCTGTGAAAGCATACATCTAATTTTTTCCATGATGGTGCGGTTCATCATCTCTGCAATTGCATTATGCTGAGGTGTACCAGGAACTGTCATCTCATATTGGATCCCATGTGACCTACAATAGTCATTAAACAATCATGTATACTCACCACCATTATTTGATCTTATGCATTTCAATTTCCTTTCTATCTCCCTTTCAACCCTAGCATGAAACTCTTTGAAGACATTAATAACCTGATCTTTGGTCTTCAAAGCATAGGCCCAAACTTTCCTGGAAAAATCATCTATAAAAGTGATAAAATAAAGTGCACCACTTATACCAAGAACATCAACAGATCCACAAAGAGTTTTTGTCCTCAAAGGACCACATACATCTATATAAACACGGTCTAAGGCATGCATTTTTCTAGACAAAGCAACACTAGCAAATTAAACTCTATGTTGTTTACCAGCCAAACAATCAATACAAGGGTTCAGATGTATACCTCTGAGATCTGGCAATACCTCTTTCTTGGAAAGAGCTTGCAGCCCCTTCTCGCTCATGTGTCCCAATCGCCTATGCCACAACTCCATACTAAAGTCTTTCTCTGTAGCATTTAACTGCTCACCATAAGCTTTAGCCTGCAACCTGTACAAAGTATGATATTTCTTTCCACTGGCTATAACAAGAGAACCCTTACTGAGCTTTCATTGCCCTCTGTGAAATCTGCTTTCATAGTCTTCATCATCTAGTCTTTCAACTGAAATTAAATTTAGCCTCAAGTCAATCACATGCCTCACATCCTTAAGCACCAACTTGCAGCCAAGGTTGGTCTTTAAATGGATATCACTCATGCCAATGATGTCTGCTGTGCCATAGTTGCCCATCTTGACAACACCAAAGTTTCCAGACTTGTATGTAGCAAAAAACTCCCTACGTGGTGTAGCATGATAAGAAGCACCTGTGTCAATCACCCACTCAAGATCCTGACACACACAAGAAAAAATATCATCAGAAGGAGACAAAATCAAATAATCACCACCCTGCACTGTAGTTGTAGTATTATCCTTTGACTCTGTAGACTCCAATTCTTTTCCCTTTTTCTTGTTCTTCTTAGGTTTCTTACATTGGTTCTTGTAATGTCCTTTCTCACCACAGTTATAGCAAACAATATCTTTTCTTGATCTTGACTTGCTCCTACCCATACGTGAACTGCTTATAGACTTTGACCTTCCTCTGTTCTCTGAGATAAGTGCTTGTGAATCATTCTGAGATGTTGCTAAACTCTTTCTTCTCAACTCCTCATTCAATAAACTGCTTGTTACTTGACTCATAGTGACAATACTATCTGGCGCAGAATTACTAAGGGAAACCACCAATGTCTCCCAATTTTCTGGTAATGAACTGAGAAGTAACAATGCCTGCAACTCATTATCAAGAGACATTTTCATAGAGGATAACTAGTTAATAATACTCTGCATTTCATTCAAATGCTCAGCAATAGAAGCACCCTCTCTATATTTTAGGTTCACAAGTTTTCTGATCAAAAAAGCTTTATTGCCAGCTGTTTTTCTTTCACAAAGACTTTCCAATTTTTTCCAAAGAGAATATGCAGAAATTTTAGTAGAAACATGGTGAAAGACACTATCATCAAGCCACTGTCTAATAAACCCAATTGTTTTTCGATCTAACCTCTTACACTCATCATCTGTCATAGTTGTAGGTTTTTCACTATCCCCCTACAAAGGTCCATACAAATCTTTGCAATACAAGAGATCTTCCATTCTTGGTTTCCATATCATCCAATTATTTCCATTCAAACTAATCATGTGAGAAATATTACTGGCCTCCATGTTCAAATACAAAAATTAAATCACCAAAACCCCGCTCTGATACCAGTTGATGGGGATATAAAGAAGAATAACCTTTGTATATGAACAAATACTAGAAGATCATAATACGCAGCGGAATTAAATAGAAGCACAATCAAACAGAACACCAAGATATACATGGAAAACCCCTTCAATGTGAAGGGTAAAAACCACGGGGTAAACTAGAGATAATCCACTATGAGAATAATGAATATACAAATCTCAATCTCTTGCCTTAAACCCTAGCAACAACCACGAGAGAATAATTGTGATACAAGGATCACGTCACTGCCCACAATATTTAAAACCTTCTCAAGTAATCACGACAAGAGTCTACTGTAGATTTGATCTAACCTGAGATGAGAACACTGCTAGATGATTGAGAACATTCTCTCTGCGTTGTCCTCGTCTTCTTCCCTTTCTTTCTCTTCCTTTTCTGCCTTATTCTCCTTCTCTTTGGAATCCCATGGCACACAAGATCTGCCTCGTTGCTGTCTTTTTATAGCCTTTTTCTGTTTCTAAAACGCAGCCATCATACCCCCCTAATCTTAATTAGGGTTAGGTTAAGAGGGGGTATGGGCTGTGAGCTGTCCTAACCCACATGGGCTGAATATGGGCTATCAGCTCAACAAGGGCAATGTCAATGATGGTGTCAGCGACGAAGGGGTGGTCCACTGGTTGGAAAACGGCGTCGACAATCCTTCTCGCTTGAGCGAGATGGGGATGCGAGGAGAAGCAGTCAATTGTTGTTTCTTATACATTGTCTTCCTTCTTGTCTGGTGATGGTGATTGGATTATTTTAATAGTCAAACAAGATATAGTTTTTTTATATAAGGCTGTTAAATCTACGTTGGTTCTTCTATGGGATAAGAGAAGAAAAATATTGAGAACCTGCATTAGGATATGAACAGATAGTGCGTGCTCATGAAACAAGATGGATCTCTGTATGTGTGTTGACGCTTTTGAATGGTCTACTTTAACCAATCATGACTAGAATTTTAGCACTATTATTTTGGACCACTCAGGATATTTGAATCTTGTTTATGAGATCAGATGGCTTGAATTTTAGCACCACATAACTAGGTAGCAGGTGATTCTTTTGGATCTGGAACTATGGGAGCTAAAGCTGGATGTTTATATCCATTTTCTTTAATTTGTTTGAAGCTGATGCATCTTATGGGTTTCGACCCGTTCCCACGTCATGCTTGATTTGTTATTTACAGATGGAAGCGAAAATAAAAAGGCACAAAACAGAATAGGACAAGTACAATTGAAAGATAATTCAACTAAATAAAGACAATAAAATAGTGTTGATGCAAGACATAAAACATAAAACGAATCTCCACACTCGTAGCATGGTGTTATTTGTAAGTGAAACCAACAAAAGTAACACATTTGTAAAAATAAATACGCTGATTCTTAATTATTTAAAGACATTGAAACTTGACGTTGTATCTATATGTCTAATTTCTTAGAACGAAGCTGGTGGTTCTTCTGGATTTGGACCAGTAGGAACTAGACGTTGTATCTGCTTATCTTTCGTTCCTTCGTATGAAACTGGTGGCTCTTCTGGATTTGGACCGGTAGGAACTAGACGTTGGATCTGTTTACCCTCCGTTCCTTCGTATGAAACTGGTGGCTCTTCCGGATTCGGACCGGTAGGAACTAGACGTTGAATCTGTTTACCCTCCGGGATCTGTTTACCCTCCGTTCCTTCGTATGAAACTGGTGGCTCTTCTGGATTCGGACCTGTAGGAACTAGACGTTGGATTTGTTTACCTTCGTATGAAACTGGTGGCTCTTCTGGATTCGGACCGGTAGGAACTAGACGTTGGATCTGTTTACCCTCCGTTCCTTCGTATGAAACTGGTGGCTCTTCTGGATTTGGACCGGTAGGAACTAGACGTTGGATTTGTTTACCTTCGTATGAAACTGGTGGCTCTTCTGGATTCGGACCAGTAGGAACTAGACGTTGGATCTGTTTACCCTCCATTCCTTCGTATGAAACTGGTGGCTCTTCTGGATTTGGACCGGTAGGAACTAGACGTTGGATCTGTTTACCTTCTATTTCTTCGTATGAAACTGGTGGCTCTATTGGATCTGGACCACTAGGAGGAACTAGACGTTGAATCTGTTTACCTTCTATTCCTTCGTATGAAACTGGTGGCTCTATTGGATTTGGATCACTCGGAGGAATTTGATGTTGGATCTGTTTATCTTCCGTTCCTTCATATGAAACTGGTGGCTCTATTGGATCTGGACCACTAGGACTTTCACGTTGAATCTGTTTATATGACATTTCTTCGTTGGTCAGTAGCGCATGCTTCCCAATCCTCGCTCCTGCAACATTGTATGCAAAAAGCGCCGAAAGCACCGCAACGCAAAGTATCACCGCTGCTCTTTGCTCCATGTCTTAGCAATGGTGCAACTCCCCTGCAAGCAACTCCATCCACAATCTGCTTATATACACAAATCTTCCTCTCCAAATTCATTCACTTTTACTGATTCAGGGAACATATCTTTTGTATATCCGATACGACGTTGATTTGGCAGTCTTTTGTGCCTTCCTCAATGGGAGTTGTATAATGTAATGCAGATACGACTATTCCAATCACCAACAATGATGTCAGTCCTAAGAAATCATGCATTGCCCATAATATTTAACAAGATTTGTTTCTACCTGAATCCTTACATTTTGGGAAGTAGAATTATTCCATTGCCCATAATATTTAACAAGATTTGTTTCCACGTGAATCCTTACATTTTGGGAAGTAGAATTATTCAACTGTGAGGTACAAAAGTTATGAGAATAATACACACACATACATACATACATACATACATACATACATACATACATACATACATACATACATACATATATATATATATATATATATATATATATATATATATATATATATATATATATATATATATATATATATATATATGTTCTTGGTACATTTGAAGTATTTAAAAACATCAAATGACATGTATAGGAATCAATTGAATAGGGAGAAAAGGTATTTATAAAGAGTACTACGAGTCTCAATGTCATTACTTTAACAATAGGAATTTATGAGATTTCAGTATTTCAAATGTTAAACTAAAATTTAAGAGATGGATGTGGAAAATAATTGTATTGCACGAATATTGTATAGTTGCTTCTTTCGTGAAATGTGTGTGGTTAAGGCATCTACACTTGATTCATTTTCTGGCGCTGGATTCTTCCCTTAAATATTTGCCAAATTGTGTATGATTTCACTTGATTCATTTTCTCTCACTCAAATATTCACCTAAATATTTGTTTAAATTTTCTCACAAAAATATTTTTTGGATTTGCCCCTGCATCTAGGAAGATGTTTTTCCTAATATCTGGTGATATGCTTAAATGATATGCTTAAATTAGGGATATGCAAATCTTTTTATGCATAGAACTTTGGTTTGATAGTGATAAATTAACTTAACTTACTATATAGGTTTAAAACATCATTTGACATATTTTATAAAAAAAATCTATGATAGAAAATATTCATAGATGACCAAAGAAAAAAAAAGGTTATGTAGAATAATTTAAAAATAATAATATACTTGATAAAAGATTATCAAATGTCATTTAGTGGCTTTTAATCCAACGTTCACTGAGGTTAAAGAAAGAGAAATTGTATATGAATTTAACCACTAATCACCATCTCCATTTTATTTTCTCTGGCTTTAATTTTATTTGTATGATTGAAATGTCGAAAGTCGTACACGCAAAAGAGGGAGCTTGGGATAAACTTCTTTGATTCGACCTATAAGAAAAGGGATACTGGGCTTTAGGATAACTCAGGTGTTTTTGGATTTTTTTAATCATCATAAGATTTTTCAAACTGAGATTTGTTAATTTTTCCTTAGAATCAATTATAGAATATTCTAACAGGGATCTCAAAATCATTTATAAAATATAAAGTAAAATAATGATTTAATCAATTATTTTTCATTAAAAATTAGTTAAATAGTGTTGGCATCTTATAAATTGGTACATCATTTATATATAATGATTTAAAAATTAGTTATATAGTGTTGACACCACATTAAGAGTAATTTTTATTTAGGCGATTACTTATATAACTAAATTAAATTAAATATGTTGCCTATTAGTATTACAATGCTATTGTTCTATTTTGTTGTTCCTGATTAAATTTTTTGATTATTTTTGAAAATTTTGAATTTTACTCTTTTGAAATTAATTTCTAAAAATTCAAATATGAAAATTGTATTATTGTTCATGTCTGCATTTTGATATTTTGAAAATTTGTTATTCTCATGCAATGGTTACAATTGGACATAGGAGTACTAATTTGTTTTCTTTTTTGTGAATAATCTTATACAATTGTCATCTATAAGAAGACCTACAATGATAAAAAAAATTTCTACGAGAATAAACAGGTATTAGATATGACGAGAATATAATCGTATCGAATTACCTCCTAAAAACATGGTGCAAGTTGATAGAACAAACAAAGCAATAATTAAATCAACAAATAGTGGCAAGAAAATAAATAAATATTCAAGGTGCCAATAGTTTAGACATAATCATCGATTATATAAATGTTAACCTATATCACAACATTTATGTGCAATGACAATTACAATGAAAATTTAGTTGTTAGAATTGTAATATGTGAATACAAAAAAAGTTTTGGATCTGCAGCAAATTTTGAAAATTTAATATGTCGATACAATATTGTAACCGTTTGTTTGACAAAATATATTAAATTAAAAATTTCTAGATCAATTTTTTATCATAATTTTGAGACATATTTAGAAGCTCAAATGATAAAAAATATTACATAAATACATCATGTTTTGGTGGAAATAGAAACAAGGTGAGATGGAGAAAATAGGAACATCACAGATAGTTAAGATTTTGAATAAATAAGAAAAATATCAAAAAAATTTAAATTAGAAAATTTATTATAGATGTCCATCTAGTTATAATCAAGAACATCTCTAAATATTTTATAGCTTTTGGATCATTCCTTAGTATAGATAATCTGATTTTGAGGTCCAACGAAAATAAGGATGTTGGATACTAGGAGTTGATTTTTTTTTAACCAATTTTTTACTATAACTTCGGGACATATTTAGAAGCTCAAATATAAAAAAAAAATATTATATAGAGTTATCATGTTTTGGTGAAAATTGTTAGGAACGGGGTCGACACTAAGAGGGGAGGGGGTGGTGAGGGGTTAATTAGTATAGTAGTAAAAATCACGTTTTCAAATCTTCGTTTTGATTAAAACCGTTTCCGACATAAAATAGTTTAATAAAGATAATACATTGAAAGCGTACTTAAGAGAGTAGTGGATGTAAAGAATAAGTGAGGTTTATAGTTAAAATAAATTGCTCAAAGAAATATAAACTAGATTTTATAGTAGTTCGGTCGTCGTGACCTATATCCACTTCGCTGATTCCTCTTCCATCGAGGCCACCAGCATCCATTATCAATTTTCATTTAACAGGCGAAGATCAACCTCCTTACACCCCTCTTCTCCTTTTACTGGGTTTAGAAGACAACCCTTACAAGCACTCACTCCTCTCTCAAACTTTTCTAATACTTAGAACTTGAGGAGGATTCTCACAAGAGATTCCTACAATGTTTTTTTTCTTTTTAAACTCTTTGTGCTTATGTATTTTAACCAGGGATGAGAGGGGTATTTATAGGCTTCAAGTTGATTCAAACTTGGAGCCTAAAAACATCTCATCTCGAGTTTCCTGAGCACGAGTGGTATCACCGCCTGCGTTGAGCGGTACCACTGCCTATGTCAATTTAACACTGACACTGCACTGGACGGTACCACTGCCCAGTATAATGGTACTACCACCTGAGATGCTGTGCTGGGCGGTGCCACCACCCAAACTGGTGATACCACCGCCTGATAGAGTCTCGAAGACTATGCCATGATGGTGTCACCTCTTGGAGCATTGTTTAGGCCTCTTATTGGGCCAACACAGTCCTTACATGGGCCTAGCTGGCCCCTAGTTGGGTTGGCCCAAATCTAAACCCAATTACATGCTAACTATGATTCCAAAGACATATTCTAAGCTAAACAAGTCTGTAAGTCTTGTTTCTTCCGGCGATCTTCCGACAAACCTTCAACGATCTCTCAGCAATGTTCCGGTGGACTCCTGGCAAGCTCCTGGACTTTACGACGATCTTCTTGGTGAGTTCCAATGAGTTTCTTTGGCAAGCTCTAAGACTTCTCGGCTGGTTCCGCCAAAACTTCCAACGAACGTCCGAACTTTCGACGAACTATCGAACTCCCAACGAAATCGCGTCCTTGACTCCGGGACTTCATTTTGCTTTATGCCTTGCTATCGTAGTTAATCCTGCATATGTAAAAATATACTTCAATCTGGACAATTAATACTAAGCATTTATCATGTTGTCTAGCATGTCATTGGTCTCTTGACGCTTCGTTCGATTCTTCGTCGCATCGTCCTCTCTTGCGGCCTATTGCCCAATCGACCAGTTGACTCCGCAACTCTGGTATCCTTAGCGCAATATCCGCTTTTTTTTACCCGATGCCCGAATCTATGGCCCAAAGTCTTTTGTCGATACATTGACCGATCCACCGGCTTAATTTCCAATCTTCTGACATGTTTTCACTCGGCCCAACATGATTTTTCTTGCTTTAATTGTCTCATCCTAATCGAAGTATCCTGCATCACTCAAAATGCAGATCAAATCATAAACACTTATCAATTGGTTTCATCATCAAAATTCGAGATTCAATAATCTCCCCCTTTTTTATGATGACAACCAATTGATGACGGAGTTAACCTTAACTCCTAGAGTTTAAACAAACTCCTCTATCAATATGCCATATTGATAGAAACTCTTGGATTCAAAAATCCAAGCAACATATCATAGTATTTCAAATTATGATGGTATCTAAATGTCAAATTACATTGCATCCTATCATGCATGATTATAACTTCTTATTTATATTTCATGCATATTTTTATTTCATCACATTCATTCCATCTCATCGAGAAAATTTAATTGGGTGATGAATACAAGAAATTACATAAAAATTATATCATGAAGTATAAGATCATGTGAATACCAAAAGGCATGATTTCTTTTGAAAAACCTCCTCTTAAATAATCAAAAGAAAATCTTAGGAGATCAAATAATAAAAGATATTAAAAAAAATTTAATTCATGAATTTCAAAAAAGATATTATCTTTAGTAAATCGTAAAAGAAACTTAGGAGAAAAAGATTTCAATTCATGCATATAAAATCTTTCAATTCATTATGAATCATAAAAATTATAATTCTGAAAAATCATGATTCATTTAGGAAATTTTCTTCTTTAGTAAATGACAAGAAAAAACATACAAGATCAAATAAGAGATCTTGATTCATAAAAGATTTCATGTTATAAATCTCAAAAAATCAAGATAAAGCTTATTCAAATTCAAATCGTCACATCAAATACATTTTCAAGAGATTCAAAAAAATATATAGATAGATTCGTTAATTTCTCCTTTTTGAAATTTGATAAAGTAGGAAAAATAAATTTTTCAAGGAGAAACCTTTTCTCTTTTTAGTTGTTTCAATTCATATGATTTATTTCATTTATGCCAAATAAAAATGTGCATCAACGTTTAAAACCGAAAGTGCAAGATTTTTACATCAAAAATCAATAAGCCACTTTCATTACCATAAAAATTGATAATCCATAAATATCAAGAATCATCATGTATAATTTCGAAAGCATGATATCAAATCATCATTACATTATTTCATCAAGAATGATTTCGTAAAGTATTTTCAATTAAATACGAAGATCATCACATTATCACTTTATCACATCAATAAAACATCTAGCATAATTTAAGTCTAACATTTTGTTCCTTTATCATATGCAATTTTCATGATTATTTGTAAAATTACTAGCATGATAAGCATGATTCCTAATTTTTTACATTTTCATTACATTATTAAACATATAATTTTTAAGAAAAATAATTTTTTAAAACTAAGAGCTCAATTCATCTTTTATCAACTTCTTCTTGCGTTCATAGTAAGTAGTTCTGTTCTTTAATTTTTGTTTCATTAACTTTTTAAATTTCATGAGTAGTTCAAGTTCACCATCACTTGAGCTTGCGCTCGAGTAGTATTCAATTGTTCTATGTCCCAAATCATTCCTATTCTTTGGAAGGTAGTTCTTAAGTCCTTCACGTGCATTACACGTCATTTCATATGTGATCAATGAATCAATTAGTTCTTCAATCGAAAAATGGTTCAAGTTCTTTGATTCTTGTATTTCCATTATTTTCGAATCCCAATTTTTAGAAAGTGATCGTAAAATCTTGTTAACGAGTTCAAAATCCGAAAAACTTCTACCAAGTGCTTTTAAACCATTGACGACATCCGTAAAATAGGTGTACATGTCTCCAATGGTTTCGTTTGGTTTTATATGAAATAGTTCAAAATCATGCATTAAAAGATTGACCTTCAAAAATTTTAATCTACTTATGCCTTAGTGAGTGGTTTCAAGAGTGTGTCATATATCAAAAGCTGTTTCGCAAGTAGAAACCCGATTAAACTTGTTTTTGTCTAAGGCGCAAAATAGAGCATTTATAGCTCTAGCATTTAGAGAAAACGTCTTCTTCTCCAAATCATTCCAATGGTTCATCGGAAGAGAAGACCTTTCAAATCCATTTTTGATAATATTCCATAAATTTAAATCCAAAGAAAGCAAGAAAACTCTCATTTGAGTTTTTCAATAAGTATAGTCTGTCCCATTACAAAAGAGAGGACGAATGAGAGAGTGACCCTCTTGAAAGTCGAAAAGAGTCATTTTTCTTTGGGTGTTAAACCAAATGAGAAAACGATACTCTGATACCAATTGTTAAGAACGAGGTCGGCACTAAGAGGGGGGGGATTGAATTAGTGCAGTAGTAAAAATTACGTCTTTAAATCTTCATTTCGATTAAAACCATTTCCGATGTAAAACCATTTCATAATGGTAATACATTGAAAGCATACGTAAGAGAGTAGTGGATGTAAAGAGTAAGTAAGGAGGTTTGCAGTTAAAATAAATTGCTCAAAGAAATGCAAACCAGATTTTAGAGTGGTTCGATCGTCGTGACCTATATCCACTTTGTCGATTCCTCTTCTGTCGAGGCCACCAACATCTACTATCAATCTTCCTTTAATAAGTGAATACCACCCTCCTTCTTATACCCCTCTTCTCCTTTTACTAGGTTTAGGAGACAACCCTTATAAGCACTCACTCCTCTCTCAAACTTTTCTAACACTTAAAACTTGAGGAGGATTCTCACAAGAGATTTCTATAGCGTTTTTCCCTTTTTAAACTTTCTGTGCTTGTGTATTTTAACCAAGGATGAGAGGGGTATTATAAGCTTCAAGTTGATTCAAACTTGGAGTTTAAAAACATCTCATCTCGGGTTTCCCGGGCACGAGTAGTACCACCGCCTTCGTTGGGCAGTACCATTGCCCGGGATGCTGTGCTGGGTGGTGCCACCACCCAGACTGGCGGTACCACCACCTGGCACCCTGCTAGGGGTGGTACAATTGCCCAAACTAGTGGTACCACCGACTGATAGAGTCTCAAAGACTATACCACGACGGTGTCACCTCTTGGGGCACTATTTGGGTCTTGCATTGGACCCAACACAGTCCTTACATGGGCCTACTTGGCTCCTAATTAGGTTGGCCCAAATCCAAACCTAATTACATGCTAACTACGATTCCTAAGACATATTCTAAGCTAAACAAGATCGTAAGTCTTATTTCTTCCAGCGATCTTCCGACAAACTTCTAACGATCTCTCGATAATGTTCCAGCGAACTCTCGGCAAGCTCCTGGACTTCACAACGATCTTCTTAGCGAGTTTCGATGAGCTTCTCTAGTATGCTCTAAGACTTCTCGGCTGGTTCCACCAGAACTTCCGATGAACGTCCAGACTTCCGATGAACTCTCGAACTCCCAACGAAATCATGTCCTTGACTCCGAGACTTCATTTTGCTTTATACCTTGCTATCATAGTTAATCTTACACATGTAAAAATATACTTTGATCTAGACAATTAATATTAAGCATTAATCATGTTGTCCGGCATGTCATTGGTCCTTTGACGCTTCGTCTTATTCTTCAGCGTATCGTCCTCTCTTGCGGCCTATTGCCCAATCGGCCAGTTGACTCTACAACTTTGATATCCTTAGCGTAATATCCGCTCTTCTTGGCCCGATGTCCGAATCCATGGCCCGAAGCCTTCTATCGATACGTCGACCAATCCACCGGCTCGACGTCCAATCTTCTGACATGTTTTCACCTGGCCCAACATGATTTTTCCTACTTTAATTGTCTCATCTTGATCGAAGCATCCTGCGTCACTCAAAACGCAGACCAAATCATAAACACTTATCAATTGGTTTTATCATCAAAATCCGAGATTCAACAAAAATGACAATGGAGAACATAGAAATATTACAAACTATTTAGATTCTAAAAAATTAAAAAATATCAATAAAATTCTCTAAATTAGAAAATTTATTATATATGTCCATCTGATTACAGTTGAGAGCTATCCTGAAAATTTTATAGCATTTGGATCATTTATTAAGGTTGATATTATGATCTTGGGTCCAACTAAAATTAGGATATCGAATATTAGAAGTTGATTTTTTTGGATCAAATTTTGTCATAGTTTGGGACATATTTAGAAGCATAAATATTGAGAAGTATTCCATGGATCCATCATATTTTGGCAAAAATGAGAAAAAGATGAAGAAAATAGGAAAACACTAAACTGTTCGAATAAATAAAAAGTATAAAAAATATTCTCTAAATTATAAAATTTATTAAAGTGGTTCATCTAGTTATAATTAAAAAAATTTCTAAAAATTTTATAGTATTTGGATTATTTTTTAATGTCGATATTTTAATTTTTAAGATCCAACCAAAATCAAGGTACAAGATACCAACAATCGACATTTTTTATCAATTTTTTATATAACTTTAGGACATATTTAGAAACTTAAATATCAAAAAATATTACATAGATCCACCCTATTTTGGTGGAAATAAAAAATGTTGGAAAAAAGAGAAAAACACTAAACTGTTTAGATACTAAAAAAATATATCAAACATATTCTTTAAATTAGAAATTTTGTAATAGAGGTACATCTATTTTGTACTTGAAAGCTTTTCTAAAAAAATTATATTATTTAAACCATCCCTAAAGATCGATACTCTGATTTTGGGTCCAAAGGTATTAGATATTAATTGTTAACTCTTTGGATTTTTTTTTTGCCTAACTTTTAGACATAGTTAGAAACTGAAAGATTAAAATGTTAGGACCAAAATCATCACTAAGAGGGCGGGATGAATTAGTACTTGCGTAAAAATATCGATGATTTAAAAACTACATTCAATAAAATTGTATCGAAAATACGTTTGAATTTAGAGAAAGTGTAAAATGGAATGAGCGGCCAAATCAGTAAATAATATAAAGAAAAAGGCAAAGAAGAGAAGGCTTACCAATTTTATAGTGGTTCGATCGTCGTGACCTATGTCCATTCTCGATTACTCTTCACTCGAGGCCACCAGCTTCTACTACCGATCTTCTTTCATTGAGCGAAGATCAACTATCCTTACAACTCTTTCTCCTTTTTACATGCTCAAGAGAGAACATTTACACTTCTCACTTTTAGACCTCACTCCTCTCTTAAAAATCATTTAACTCTAGGAGGAAGAGACTTACTAACTTTAAAGAGATTATAATATTTTTTCAACTCAGAATTCTTTCCTCTTTCTACTCAAATTCTTATTAGTTCAAGCAAGAATAGTTGGGGTATTTATAGACTTCAAATAACTTCAAAAATAGAGCCAAAAAGTGTCTCATCCCGGGTTTCTAGGGTACTAGCAGTACCACCACTATTATTGGGTAGTACCATCGTATACTAGACTAACAATTAGTGGTACCATTGCTTGTCAGTCTGATATTGAGCGGTACCACCACCTAGTCTGACACTAACACTGGGTGGTACCATCGCTCAGTCTGGCATACCATTGATTGACAGAGTTTGGGAGACTATGTCTAGGCGGTATCATCGCCCAATCTGGTGGTGCCACCGCTTGACCCTTCTATAGGTGACCGAATGGGCCTTCTACTTTGCCCAACTCAAGCTCAATAGGCTCCTAATTGAATTGGCATGGTTATACCCCAAATTGACTCAATTAGACTCAAAACTTCGACCAAGACCTAATTACAATAATGAAGCCTATGTTGTTTGGCATGTCATTGGTACATTTGGCACATCGTCCACTCATTCGGCATATTACCCAATCAGTATGTTACCTTTCTGCAATACCCAATCATCTTGGTGTAATGTCTGATTCTTCTAGCTTGATGCTTGAACTCATGGCACGAAGTCTATCCTCTAGCAAGTTGACGAATGTTAGATTCTACTTCTATGATTCAGGTCCACGATCAAAGTTTTTCTAGTGTCACTTATCTTAAATGAATATTAGTTCATAACTTCATCAATTGATTTCATCATCAAAATCTGAGATTCAACAATCTCATTTTTTTTTATGATGACAACCAATTGATGATAGAGTTTAAACTAAACTCCCCCTATCAATATACCATATTGAAATAAAGTATCATTCAAATTAATGATAACCTTCTAATCCAAGTTGAAACAATTTTAATAATGAATCACATCATATTCAATACATCATATACATCATCATAATAAAATCATGAGTATTGCATACATAATCATAATTTCAAAACATCAAAGTGCATCATATCATACATGATTCAAATTTCAAATCATCATAATTTGTCCCCCGTTGTCATCAACAAAAAGGAGAAAAGTACAACTAGCAAGTTTTACAAAATAATAAATTAGCAAGTTTTACATCATCTTAGAACATGCAAGCTAGCAAGTTTTAGAGATGTGCAAGTGCAAGTTCAGCAATTTTGTTTTTCTTGAGATGTGCAAGCTAGCAGTTCTTGTTTTTCTTTTGAGATGTGCAAGCTAGCAATTCTTTGCTTCTCTTGAGATGTACAAGCTTAGCAATTTTACTTTTCTTTGTGATATACAAGCTAGCAAGTTGTTCTACTTGAAATGTGCAAGATAGCAATACTTTCTCTCCTTTTGTTATTGTCATAAAGAAGGGAAGAATACAATGTTGTAATTATTTTCCCTTTGCATCAATTTTCAAATCATGATAAAGATAAATAACAAAGATAAATTTACATCAACATTTTAATCATAAAAAATGAAAGATTAAGTCATTAATAACAAAAGACCATATGTCATTTTTGATAAATATCTTCTTTTGTAAATATAAGGAATGATAGGAAATGATCTTGATTCAAAAAAAAAATTTAAGTTATAAAAATCAAGAAACAAGATTATGATCTAAAAAATATATAAGAAGAATTTATGCATTTGGGAGATTCAAGCTAGCACTTTTTGCTTCTCTTTTGCAATGTGCAAGCTAACAAGTTTTCTCTCCCCCTTTTGTTATTAAAAAGAAGGAAAGAATACAATAATATAATTTTTCTTTTACATTAATGTTCAAATTATAATATTAGATATATAAACATAAATATAAATTAGTTATATGAAAATCATGACATAAAAAATATTAATATTAAAAAATCATGACATCAAGTCGTGAATATCAAAAAACATGATTTATTTTGATAAATCTCTTCTTAAATAAAGGGAAATCTTATGAGATCAAATAGTAAAAGATCTTCAAAAGAAATTTTAAGTCATGAATTCTAATAAATCAAGAGTAAAAACATGATTAATTTGGATAAATATTCTCTTTAATAAAATATAAAAATCATATAAGAATAAAGAGTAAGGCATCTTGATTCATATAAAGAGAATATTAAGTTATATTTCATAGAATTCAAGATCATGATTTTGATAAAACTCATTCAAATTCAAATCGTTAAATCATCAAAATCACTTTCAAGAGATTCTAAATAACATAAATATAGTTATCAAGCTCTTATTTAAAAATTGATAAGATAGAGGTAGAGAAAATTTCAAGAAAAATGCATACTCTTTTTATGTGTTTCAATTTATGTGATTTATTTCATATAAGCATGCATTTATATTTTTCACTAAATAATAAAATACATCATCATTTAAAATCGAAAAAAGAAATTTAATCATGACAAAGTGCTAATCATAGGTGTCCTACAAGCCAATCATATAAGCGATGGCATTATGAGATGATATGAAGTTTTTTTGCTTATTACTATTATACCATTCTTTAACTTTATATTGCTTGTTGTGCGCGCGCGCACACACACACACACACACATATATATATATATATATATATATATATATATATATGTATATGTATATATATGTATATGTATATATATGTATATGTATATATATGTATATGTATATATATGTATATGTATATATATGTATATGTATATATATGTATATGTATATATATGTATATGTATATATATGTATATGTATATATATGTATATGTATATATATGTATATGTATATATATGTATATGTATATATATATATATATGTATATATATATATGTATATATATATATATATATACATATATATATGTATATATATATATGTACATATATATATGTATATATATATATATATATTTATATATATATATACATATATATATATGTATATATGTATATATGTATATATAAATGTATATATATATATGTATATATATGTATATGTATATATATATATATGTATATGTATATGTATATATATATATATACATATGTATATATATATATATATACATATGTATATATATATATGTATATATATGTATATATATGTATGTATATATATGTATATGTACATATATATATATACATATATATGTATATATATACATACATATATATATATATACATATATATGTATATATATATATGTATATATATATATGTATATGTATATATATATGTATGTATATATATATATATATATATGTATATGTATATATATATGTATGTATATATATATATATATACATACATATATATATATACATATATATATACACACACATATCCAAGAAAAATGTTTTCATCGGATTTTTCATCAAAATTTTCGAATACATTATTTTTATTTAAAATAAAAAATTTATAACTAAAAACTTTAAAATATGAAATGTTATGTTTTTTATTATTCTAGAATTAATAAGGAGTTTTAGAAAATGATTATCATACGAGAATCTATTCAGATAGCATGTCGTATTAATAGTTTCAGCCCAAAAATATATGAATATGCTATGTTAATTAAGCATGGTTTTCATCATTTCTTATATGTTCTTTTTTTTTCTCTCAATAACTCTATTTTATTAAGAATTTCTTCGAACAATTAAATATGTTTGAAAACCAACATGTTTATCATGTGATCTCAACTCTCGCCTCTACACCGACAAAAGATGTTTTCCGTTTCTGAGTAGCTTATTGAATGGGAGACTGAGATATGACCTGTGAACACTACTCCCTTGAAGGCCAATTGCAGATTGGGTGATACAAAAAAGAGATGCTAACTAGTTATAGTCTTCTACATCAAACTATGGTGCTCATTTGCAACTACAGCCGTTCGAGTTATTCCAAGTGTAGGTTGATGTTTGACTAATGTACTAAATTATTGAGGTCATAATGCCATGTTCTCATGGACTTTTGGAAGGTAAGGCATATGGTGTATGGTGCTACTATATGGACCCCATAGTTTCCCTTTTTTTCCTTAGCCCTTAAGGTTTCAGGGTTTGGAGCATTCTCATTTCTCATAACATAAATTGTTGCCGCTCTACATTATTCGCTTCTCTCCCAATCTTTTCTCCGTGGGGTTTGTTAAAAACTCAAATCTGATATCAACAAACTAATCAACAATTACAAGAAATGAAAAAGAAAAAAAGGGAAAGAATAATATTTAATTAATGGTTTTCTTCATGATTTGTTTCTTTCAATTTTCTTTTTCTCCACCATTACACTTCTTTTAGGCATACCTATCTCTTCAATAATGCAGTGGCTAATCAAATAGAATTAAAGGTTTGTAGCTATGGCCTGCATCACTCCCCACGCCCCAACTTTTGCTCCACTGAAAGGAAGGTGAGATGAGCTTTCCTCAAAAAGAGAGAATTTTCCTTTGGGATGGTTGGCTGGTGAGGTATTGACAATGGCTTTTCTTTCTAGGAGTCACTATGAAAAGAGGGTAAAGATTTCACTCCATTGATCATCCACGATTGTTCCCATCATACCTACATACCTCCATCATAGCGAAGGTAATTTTGGGAACAACAATAGGAACAATTTCCTTCTTATTTGCTTCTAGAATTGTGATTCTTAGCAAGAGTCTTAACTGTTAACATTTGATTCATTACTCATAAGATGAGATTGAAATGTTAGGGATCAGTCAATTATGAATATAACAGTCCAACAAATCAATGTCATACTAAGTATTAACTCAAACTAGAGCAAAACCATAAAAGGGAATTCCCAATATATACCAAGAACTTGCATGAAAAGATAGGCAAAAACTACAAGATGCACTAGCATTCAGTTAATGTCATGCAACACCTTTCAATGCACTTATTTAGCATCTATAGAAGCCACTATCAATACTAATTGAAGAATATTAACCTATTTAGTGAAGTAGCTAATAATAGGAAACCATTGTGTGTCACATGCATCATTAACCATTTCAGAACTAAGAGCTGAGTCTTGCTTGAAGCACTTTCTTTCTCAGATAAGGAAAAAGGAGTTCTTCAACGCTATGTCGATTGAACACCACCATGCAGACCATGTATTGTTTGTTGATGTTGATAGGAAGAGGGGATAGAGATATCAAACAGATGAAGAGTAGGACAAGCTTTCAATCTTCTATATTTCTTTCAAGAAAAACTCTTTACAATTTCAGAAACTCTATTACATTCATGACCCAACATATGGGGTTTATATAGTCCCCAAAGATACATTATATTAATTGTATTCAAGATGAATCATTCTCTTTCAAGAATCAATAACCAATTTGACTTATCCTTCTATAGACTTCTAATCCATTTTTTCTTCTTGATGTAATGATTCTCCCACTTGATGCAATGAACCTTTTTATAATACTTGAACAAGTTTAATTCCAACATTCTCCCTTCTTAAACTTGTTCCATCTAGCATGCCAAGTTTTTCTTCGAAGTTGTTGAATATATACCTCTTCTTCAAGAACTCCATTAAGAAATACTGATTTGACATCCATTTGTAAAATCTTCCATTTCATTTGAGCTGCTAGAGAGATAAGTAATCTTACTGTCTCCAATCGAGCAACTAGTGCAAATACTTCTTCATAATCAATTCCATATTGTTGTTTATAGCCCTTTGCAACCAATCTGGCCTTGTATTTCTCCACCTCTCCTTTTGTATTTCTTTTTGTTTTGAAGATCCACCTAACACCGATAGCTTGGTGGTCTTCTGGAAGTGTAGTAAGCTCCCATGTATTATTTTTATTAATGGCATGAATCTCTTCATTCATAGCTTGTCGCCATTTTTCATCTCTATAAGCTTCTTCGAAGGTTAATGGATCATATCCTGCAAAAAGACAAAATAAAGAAAGTTCATCATTGTTAGTATCGATCCTTCGAGTCACATCATATAGGTCCTGAATAGGTCTTGTCCTTCTTATAATTGGACTTCTTGAATCATGTGACCTAGGTGATGATTCTGGCAAAGCAACTTCGGTGCTTGCTTGTATTATATCATTTTCTTCTGAAACTACAGCTTTCTTATGCTGCTCATCACTTTTCCAGTTCCAAATCTGTTGTTCATCAAACTCAACATCTCTTGACATCACAACTTTATTTGTGATAGGATTGTAGAGTTTGTAACCACTGGAATTTTCTGGATAACCTAGCAAAATGCATTTTTGACTTTTATCCTCCAATTTTGTTCTCTTCTCTTCTGGTATCTTGGCAAATGCAACACTTCCAAAAATCCTTAAGTGATCAACTCTTGGTTTTTGTAAGCTCCATGCTTCTTCTGGTGTAACATTACCAATTCGCTTTGTTGGAAACCTGTTAAGCAAATAAACTGCACAAGCAACAGCATCACCCCAAAATTCTTTCAGAATTTTTCTTTCCTTTAACATGCATCGGACCATATTAAGGATAGTCCTATTTTTTCTTTCCGAGACACCATTTTGTTGAGGTGTGTATGGCATGGTGAATTGATGTAGAATTCCATTATTTCTACAAAAACTTTCAAATTCATTTGATACATATTCACCACCTCTATCTGTTCTTAAACATTTAATCTTACAACAACTTTGTCTTTCAACCAAATCCTTAAATTCTTTGAATTTGCTTAAAACTTCTTTCTTTTCTTTTAACATATAAACCCAAGTTTTGCCACTATGATCATCAGTAAATGTAAGAAAATACCTGCTTCCTCCAAGTGTTACTGGATTGATAGGGCCACAAACATCTGAGTGTACCAGATCAAGTCGATTCCATGCTCTTTTTGTCCTTCTCACTTTGAAAGGCTTTCTTTCTTGCTTACCCATGACACATACTTCACATAATTTTGCTGGGCGATCAATTTTTGGCATTCCTGTCACCATATTATACTTTTCTAGAAGTTTCAAAGCCTCAAAATTTAAATGAGCATATCTAAGATGCCAAAGTGTAGAAATATCATCAATATCAGCTTTAAAACAATTTGATTGATCAAAAATACTCAAATGTAGAGGAAACATTCTATTCCTTGCCATTTTCACATGTGATATCAGTATTTTATTCTTGTCACGAATTGAGAGAGTCATATCTTTCATCTCAATTTCATAACCTTTTTCAAGTAATTGTCCCAAGCTTAGAATATTATTTTTCATATCAGGAACATAATAAACATCTGAAATACATACTTCCTTGCCATTATTAAGTTCAAGGAGAATTTTACCTTTGCCTCTTACTGGTCTTTGAGACAAATCACCAAATGTAATGTTCTCGGAATAACTTGTATCTATTTCTGAAAATAGATCTTTGATACCACACATGTGATTTGAGGCTCCTGTATCTAGATACCATGTCATAGATTGATCATTTTTCAAATTTTCATAACTCATTAGCAAAACTTGATTTTCCTTCTTTTCTTCCTCAACAAAATTTGCCTTATCACCTTGATTATTAGGATTATAATAACATTCATAAGAGTAATGTCCATACCTTTTGCAAACATAGCATTGTATTTCAGACCTTTTAGAGTTTCTGCCACGTCCACGGCCTCGGTCACGTCCTCGACCATAACCTCGGCCTCTTTGGCTATAATTTTCTCCAACATCTTCACTGTTTGGAGATTCTTGATTGGTCTGATTTCTGCCTCCTCATCCTCTTTATCCTCGTCCTCTTCCTCTTTGAGAATTTGATTCTCTTTTATTTTCAAGAGCAAACTTAGCTTGTAGTGCTTGCTCCATAGTTTTCTCTTCTCCTCTTTTTGTAATCCTTTGTTCATGAACTTGAAGGGAACCCATAAGTTCTTCTAAAGACATTTTTTCTAAATCTTTAGATTCTTCAATCGCAACAGCAATAAAATCAAATTTCGGATCTAGAGATCTCAATATTTTTTCTATTACTCTCTGATCATTTACTTGTTCACCATTTCGTCTCATTTGATGAACAATAGAAATGATTTTTGAGAAGTAATAAGAAATAGTTTCAGATGTACCTTGTTGTAGTTTTTCAAACTCGGCTCGTAAAACTTGTAGACGAAGTTTCTTTACCTTATCAACACCACCGAATGCTTTTTGAAGCATTTCCCAAGCCTCCTTTGAAGTATTTGCTGGAGCGATGATCTCAAACATTGTATCATCAAGGCCTTGGTAGATTGTGAACAAAGCCTTTTTCTCCTTCTTCCTTCTTTCTTTGAGTTGTTTTCTTCCGTCTGCATTCATTGCTCCTTCTTCTGCTGGACTTGGTTCAGCAAATCCATCTTCTACAAACTCCCATACATCTTGGGAGCCTAGAAGAACCTTCATTTGGATGCACCATATGTCATAATTTTTCTTTGTCAATCTAGGGATCTGGAGTTGGATGGCACTTGAGGAAGAGGCCATAACTTAGCTCTGATACCAAATGTTGATGTTGATAGGAAGAGGGGATAGAGATATCAAACAGAGGAAGAGTAGGACAAGCTTTCAATCTTCTATATTTCTTTCAAGAAAAACTCTTTACAATTTCAGAAACTCTATTACATTCATGACCCAGGGTTTATATAGTCCCCAAAGATACATTATATTAATTGTATTCAAGATGAATCATTCTCTTTCAAGAATCAATAACCAATTTGACTTATCCTTCTATAGACTTCTAATCCATTTTTTCTTCTTGATGTAATGATTCTCCCACTTGATGCAATGAACCTTTTTATAATACTTGAATAAGTTTAATTCCAACATTGTTCATGCTAAAAGATACTGATATTATCCATATAACTACTGCTATTCCTTGTGGTAAATTGATATAGATGGCTCCAGCTTAAATCCATTAGGAAGCTCCAGTGGAAAGCACCCAATGAATTCCCATGACTTTTCTAAAGAACCCCTCCCCACATACTAAAGACTACCTAACAATAAGGAATGATAGCATGTGATTTATCCTACAAACAGATGCCTCCCTCGGATGTGATTTATCCTACAAACAGATGCCTCCCTTCCATATATAACTCTCCTCTTGTACTGCTCCATGTTCCCTCGGATGTGATTCCTCCTCAAACTTCTTCCTCACAAAAACCTGCAAACACTGTGGACACAATGAAGGTAGATAAGCTGCAAGCCATGGAGAGGTTCAAAGAGAATACATACCTGTCAATGGCCATCCAATACAGTCTGAGAGTTGTGGCTCTCGGGCTCTTTCTCTCTTGCCTCAACTGGCTTCCTTATCTAAGGTTATTCTTCTTGGTTTCACTTCCTAATGTTAGCAGCGTGGTCTTTGGTCCCAACTGCTTGTTCGTGGTCTCCAACATCATCATCATCTTCCTCGTCGGTGAGTCGAGGCTCACCAGGCAACCACCTCGGCCAGATGTGTACGAGGAATACGTGAAGCGGCGCCGAGGTCTTCATGGGGCAGCATGTAGCGAGGCGAAGGAGGCGGAAGCGGAGAAAGGATGTGATGGACAAGAGGGAGTGGGGAGAGAGCGCGAGGAAGAGAAAGGTCTGCCTGCGGAGGAGCTCAACAGAAGAGTGGAAGACTTCATTGCCAAGGTCAACATGCAGAGGAAGCTTGAACCAAGAATGCTGATTTGTTGTTGTGGGTGATGAGAGATGAAGGCAAAATGAGGAGAATAATGACAGGATATGATTAATAGTGAGTGTGTAAACACTGGTGATAGAGTTTAGAGTGAGAATTCATGTAATTGGAAAGCTCTCTTTTCCAGAGCTATATATTCGGCAAAAGAGATGCATTTTGCTGCATCATTTTCCTTTCTGTGATTGATAGAGATGCATGATATATCAAGAACAAAAACAAATACCATAACATTAGTGGAGTAAACCAAATTGAAGATTTAGATGGAACATGAAAAGAATACTGCAAGATTTTGGATCAAAGCTACTAAGCAATCCTCCATGCGTGGAGTCGACGTCAAGTTAAACGATGCATCTAATTCTGAATCCATGCAATTTATGCTTGCTAAATTCTTGATGTTCATGCGTATGCATCCTAATCATATTTATCTTTCTTTTGGGTCTTTCGCTGCTCCGTATTATGGTTATGATTTTGAACAATCTTAGAGGTTTAGAAATGGTAGTCGATCGGTACCAACAAATTTAATTTCATGTGAAGTTGGACACTACTAATATTTTCTTATTAAAATTCTTATAAAATTTAATTAATTTTTTTTTGACTTGGCTTAAATAAAGGATAATTTTCTAAAAAAAAAAATTTGTTCACTTTTTGATGTCCTCATTTTCTTTTTATATCCTAAATATCCCTCATCGTCACTTAGCTACATTTTTTGAGGCTCTACTATTTTCATCGCACTATTATCGTTTTCTTCCCTTATGCAAGGCTCCGTCTGCCCAACCACAATCACCTTTGGCCCATATTAAAATTTTATTTCTTTCATCTCATCATTTTTACTCTATTATAGCCACATGCGTCGAGGAATATTCAGGATATCAGAGAAAAATGAAGACACCAAATAGGAAAACTAAAAATATGAGGCATCATCGGAGAAAAAAAAAGATTTTTCAAAAAAATTATCCTTAAATAAAACATTAAAAAAATAATTATTCATTATTATCATTTGAGTACTCATGAATTTTATCCTATTCGAATTATTTAGGTATTCAAAAGTGAACCTCAGACCACTTGGATGCCTAGTTATTATTTAAATTTATTCTGAATCAAATTGATGGATAGCCAAATCTAGTTTAAGCAACCAAGCTTTAGAAAAGATTGATTTGCTAATACATTTTGTGAAAGTATTCAAAATGGTCGCTTGTACATCGATGGAAGTAACACCAAAAATTCCTATGAACGAGTGCTGGCTACGAAGTTTCTTATTGGAGTGATTAACATTTATCAAAAACAAAATTAATCTGATTGCCATTTTGTTTCCTTTTTTTTATATAAATTATAAATGGTTTGGAGGGATTTTTTCTTTAGATCTTGTTATCAACAATGAAAATCTAAATAAGTTAGCGTCCTCCCAATATCTTAGATAACAAATTTTATCTGTTTGACAATTGGGAGTTGTATATCATTAATAGATCAATATTTTAGTTAAATATAATAGTTGATATTTCTAATCGTTAACTCTTGGTATGTACGTTTGCACTAAGCTAATATTTTAGATGCATGATTGATATTATATCAATGTGTCTATTTTTAATAATGCATGCATATATGTATGCATTATAAAACTCTAATCAAATCAATCGTTCAAAAAAATAAAAATAAAAAACATGACAATCGGCCGACAGACACTTCACTAACTATATAATTTAAAACTTTACAAAAATTAAAAATATCTTGAATACCTTGTTTATTGTCAAAGATATTTTATATTTAAATCTTCTAATTATAAACATATTTTATTATATTACGTATATAAACATTTAAAATATAATATATAATTATAATTTACTTAAAAAAATCTATATTTGTCGTTCAATTAATTTACCTATTGATTTAGCAAATGATTCCTTGTCCACAGATTTGATCGTGTCGATATCCCATACTTGTTGGATGTGACATTCATTTTATCTAAATCTACATCAAATTGGGCGACTAAGACAGCTCACATTGGCCTAATGTGGTAAGTCAAAATCATGCTATTCTATGATAATATTCTTTTCTAAAACTGGAACGAAAACTTCACATGAAATCTCAATTCTCAAGTTTAGCTTCTTGCTGTACCATATCATGATTTCACATCTCAATCTATGTAAACTAAGTTTTCCTTTTTCACGTAATCAAGCCAATGTCTTCTGTAAGTGTACATCGAGGGATCGTTTTGCCTTGAGATGGCTTGGTATTGGAACATGCTCTAAAAGGTTAACCTATTACAGCGACAAACTATGATTGCCTCCTAGTTGAAAAATCTCAATGGTCAATTTAACACCATATTAATCTTTTATTGATGAGTTTTTTTAAATATTATCAGCCATTTATTATTAATAAAATTACAAATATATACATACATAAATATATTATATATATAACTCAGAAACCTGCAAATATATAATTAAACTCAATGCAATATTAAATAAAAATATTGTACAGATATAAATATAAATATAAACATAATATATATATATATATATATATATTAAATTGGTAACTTTTTGTGTTTGCCCTCTAAATTTAGGAGTTGGAAATTAGGAGTAAAATAATAAAAGAAACAAAGGATATTTTAGGTATTTAAAAGATTATTTTAAATAAATTGATTATAAAATCAAACTGCATAATTCTTTGTTTATAGTGATGAATCGGAGACAAAGGTGGGTTATTCCTTCACGTCACCGTCCAAGTAACCTAATCCTCTCCCATCCATCGCTCCACGCCTCTGTTCCGACGAAGCTCTCGTGCACTCCCATAGAGATCCTCCTCCTCCATCGATTCCTTCCACCACCCCCCCACCCCGCCGGGGGCAAATCCTGAACATCGGCTTGGTGATGGGCACGGAGGTGGCCTCCGCCGTGGAGATCTCGGAGCCGCTCCTGTCGCCGGAGAAAAAGAACCTCGATTGTGGGGAAAAGATCCCGCCTTGGAGGGAGCAGATCACCGTCAGGGGCCTGCTGGTGAGCGCCGTCCTGGGGGCTCTCTTCTGCATCATCACCCACAAGCTCAACCTCACGGTGGGAGTGATCCCGTCGCTCAATGTGGCCGCCGGCCTCCTGGGGTTCTTCTTCATCAAGAGCTGGACAGAATTCGCGTCGAGAATCGGGCTGTGCGTAAAGCCGTTCACGAGGCAGGAGAACACGGTGATCCAAACGTGCGTCGTGGCCTGCTATGGATTGGCCTTCAGCGGTAATTGGCTCCTTTCTGATAATTGTGCTTTTAATTTGGGATTTGTTTGTTTTTCATTGTGCGTGGAATTTTGTTGAGTGGGCTTCTATTTTTTTCTTTGAATAAAGATGGGATCTTGGTGGTGGGTCCGGTGCTTGGTGTTTTTGTGATTAGGTTGCATATAGGCTACTAAAGTTCTGTGGTAGCAATTGAATGAAAAAGCTGATTCTTGTGAATAATATGTTTTATGGATGGACATTTGGGCTTCAATTAAATAAGGCTATTAACGAATATCTCCTCGACAGGGGGTTTTGGGTCATATATGCTCTCAATGGATCAAAGAACGTATGAACTTATAGGAGCTGATTATCCTGGTAACAAGGAAGAAGATGTTAAAAATCCTTCTTTGAGTTGGATGATTGGTTTCATGTTCGTTGTGAGTTTCCTTGGGCTATTTAGCCTTGTGGCGTTACGCAAGGTATTGTGAATTTGTCATAATTTAATTCTGGAACTTAATTGCTGTGAATATCTATTCCATTGTATTTGTTTCATATCTATTCCTTAATTTGGATATATATGGTGTGAAATGATATGTTTTATGTTGTAATATATCTCATGGATTATGTGAGCTCCAAACCAAAAATATTTTGTTTAGATATGCTAGAACTAATTTATGACCGAGGTACCAAGCAAATTTTGATTTGTTTTGATGCATCTCTGAAGTTCTTCAAAGTTACTATCAAACTTAAGGAATGAATTTTGAAAAAGAGATCTCACATAAAGCAGAATGGAAGTTGGTGTTAGAAAATATGACTTAGTCTATATAAGGCTAATGCTATTGACTATTGTACACTTGTAATTCAGTCTCTAGATACCAACAATTTAAGATTTAGGTTCTAATATTTGTCTATTTGAACAGAATAATATGCATAAGCACTAATAACCAACACATTTTAGGATTAATGTTGCTTGGACACAAAAATGTGAAATGTTGTTAGATGCATGTGCGGGTCTTGATTTGATATGGAGACAAATAGGAGACCTGGGATAGATAAGCTCGGATCCATTCTTTTATAAGTTATCAGCATATGTTTTCAATGTTATGGTTCATGACAACGTGAGGTGTGAGGATAATAAGTTCTGAAATGGTATGATATATTATATCTTAAAGTTATCATGTGATGCTTTTGTAAAAGTTTCTGTTAATAATTTGATATTTTTAATAAATTTCTAGCAAGCATGCTATCTATTTCTTATTTTGATGTTGCAGGTTATGGTTATTGATTACAAGCTAACATACCCTAGTGGGACAGCTACAGCTTTGTTGATAAACAGTTTTCACACTAACACTGGAGCAGAGCTCGCTGAGTAAGATATATGTTGAGCACTACTAAGTTACAGGAAAATTAGATGATGCAAATGTTCCAGTAATATCTAATTATTGATTTGACTTTCTATGTATGAGCATGCCTCCGAAACATCTCAAGTATTCTAGACAACATAGACACCGCTTCCACTTAAATATCTTGGTCGCTTATTTGATTTTTTGAACTTCTATTATTGTTGTTACTTGGTAGTATATGTTTTTAAAAGTCTTTCACAGGTGTAGTAGATGATAAGGTTATTAATGTAATCATCGATAATTTTCTCCCTTAACATAAATTAATTACTATAAATAATGTATTGCTTTATTTAAATTATTAACTTTCTTGTTTGTGTAGTATGGTTACGGAAATGATTAAAATTGATTTCCTTCATTATGTGGACAAGCTAAGAATTTTACCAATCAATTAAATTATTAATTGATTTATTTCTTAATGAGTGATTTGATTTTTAGGAAGTAAATTGTTTATATTCTATTTTTGTGTGTGAATCAAAAGAAATGAATATTATATTTTTATCTTTGTGAGTGAAAGCAAAATAAAAATAAATAAATAAAATAAATTATTATATATCTTTCGGGGAGCTCTCATCTTCTCCTACATAAAAGAGGCTTCTCCTCTCTCATTCCACACGTAGCTTGGCAATGGAAGGATTGTGGAGAGGTAAGATCCTTTATTCTTTTCTAATCAGCATTGATTCATGTTTTGAAATCTTTGATATTAGGATTGTTATAATTTTATAATGCATAATAATATTTTAATTTCGAAATTTTATGAGTAATAAATAATGATGATTGATTTATGATGTTAGAATGATTATTTGACTTATAATGATCTTTTAAGCATAAGTGAATTTTAAGATTAATTTAATTATTAAAATATTTATTTTTGGATTATCATAATAGGTTTAATTTATCTAATTCGATATATCTGTGTTTTAAGAATTATGTGTGAATTTCTATGATTTAATTAGTTTTAAATTTAAGATCATAAATTTAAATTCTTTAATTCATGGATTTGAGTTATTTTTTAATAATTTAAAATATTAAAATCTAATTTGATAAGAGGAGTCTAATCGGGGTTTGACTTGAGTTAGGTTGATTTGCCAGACCAGGTTGGCCCAACCCATTTAGTCATATATGATTTAGCCCATATGGCCGGGTACAACCCAGCTTCTATAGCTATGTAGGACCCAGCTGTTAGGACTCTAGCTTGGAGAGTCCTAATTGAGAGGGACATTCATGTAAAACTGTTAGGACTCTAGCTAGGAGAGTCCTAATTGAGAGGGACATTCTGTTAGGACTCTAGCTAGGAGAGTCCTAATTGAAAGGGGCATTCATGTAAGAGGTTGTTTCTTAGAGAAGAATTAGGAGTTGTAAAAGAATAGGAGTCTTAAGAATTAGGAGTTGTAAAGAAATATGAGTCTTAAGTAGGAGTCATATTAGGAGTTGGTTAGAAGTAAGAGTCTTGAGTAGGAGTCCTATTAGGAGTTAGGGTTTAGAAGCCCTATAAATAGTCATGTATTCCTCCTCTTTTCATAAGCAATAGATGAATCTTTTCTGCTGCATTTGAGCAGCAACTTGGAGGGAGGAACCCCTATAGAGTTCCAAGGAGGCCGATCCCCTAAAGAGATCAACCCCAAGTTTAGAATCTGCAAGGGTTCTAACACCTGGTATCAGAGCAGCGTTCTTGGCGTCTCGCTGCCCTTCCACAGCCATCCATCAACCCTCCACAACCACCCAAAGCAATTCCCATAATTGCTTAAAAGATCGTCGCCGAATTCCGCCATCATCTCCACCACTGCGGATCATCCTTTGATCTCCCCGTGAATTGCAACAGGTTCTGGTTTCCTACCTTACTACTGCTACAATTTAGTTATCCTTATTCGAAAATCCAAAAAAAAAAAATTATTCCTATATTGCTGCATAAACCTTTCGTCACAAAGTTTTCATCTCTATGACGAAAGATACATTGCAGAATTCCAGTCGCATAGCACCATCTGTTTGATCTTGCTACTGTGCTTTTTCTATCCAAATTTCTATGAAATTTTTATGACATCTTTGACACTTCCTAACAGCAGATTTCCCTTAGGTTTTTTCAAAAAATTCTCAATATAAACCATTGATTTTTTACGTCTAATCTGCTATACTTGAAAATCTGCACTATAAAATTTCAGCCACATAGCACTGTTTGTTCGATCTTGATACTATATTGTTTTTATCCAAATCTCGACGAAATTTTTATGATAGCTTTGACACTTCCTAACAGTGGATTTCCCTTTGGTTTTATCAAAAAATTCTCAATATAAACTACTGATATTTTACGTCCAATCTGCTATACTTAAAAATCTGTGCTGCAGAAAATTTCAGCGGCATATTGTTCCCTTAACCCATCTATTTGCAATCTTTTTTGAATGAAATTTCTTATACACTTCATATATCATCTTGGCTTCCATTTAAAATTGATCTATAAAGAAATTTATCTCAAAAAACTGATTTTGTGTTGTTGCAAATTTTCATCGTAACCCGCTGAAATTTCTCGACGAGAATTCTGCTATCGCAACTTGCACCAATTTCCTTGCTGTTATATTGTCGAAATTTTCTTGATTAAATTAGATATCCTTGCTGTCATATAAACTGTAATTTTGCTATCAATTTTCTCCGCAATTCTCTCAAGTTTTTGGTGGAAATTACGTCGAGAAATCGTTGTTTCTTCGACGACAATTCTGCTCTTACAAGACAGCACATACTTGCTGCAACTTCCACTTATTTCTGTCAAACCTTTGCTACCATCTACCACAGATCCAAAACTTTCATCCACAGCCCTAAAACTCTGTCAAACCACACCCTCAAACTGCACCCAAAATAGCCACAAAACAAGCCTAAACCGCAGCCTACATCCACCAATATACCAACCCTTTCGACCATCACTTCTCTCAACCTATACATGCCTTTAACCTAACAACAAAAGAGAGATCTTAACATCATAGATTTGGAGGCATATACTATGGCATCTAAGGAGGTAATCAATGCTAAATTCGAAGCCTTGGAGGCGCGAATGGAGGATAAGACTCGGACGCTCTTTACCGAACTCAGATTGGGCCGACCACTAAGCCCGAAGAAATCATGTCAAGAAGAGAGCTTTGCCCAATCATACCAAGCCCAAAGATATGACTTCCAAGAGAGGGGAAGCTCTATGACCAACCCCAACTATCCATGCATGAGAGTGGACTTCCCTAGATGGGAAGAAGGAGACCCAATTGGTTGGATCTCGCGCGCGGAGCGATATTTTCG